>NW_027185761.1:20794477-20819354 GCF_028583685.1 Petaurus breviceps papuanus
CCCCCCCCCCCCCCGTGAAACGCACGCCCCGCTCCGAGCTGCATCCAATCAGAGCTGCAGCAGTGAGCCCGTCATCCTGTTCTTCCCCAGTGATTTACTTATTGAATAAAGGTACATTTTTTTGTTCACATTTACCTGTTTATTAAAATTGCTGTCAATGTTCATTAAAATAAGCCCTCCCCTGAAAATAAGCCCTCTGGTGTTTTTCTGTCCAAAAAAATTAATAAGACAGTGTCTTATTATCGGGGAAACACGGTAATTCAAAGCAGCATCTTTCCCTCTCCAGATTTCTCATGGTAGTTTCTAAAGGTCCAACCTTTGCATTTCTTTCATTTTCCCTCTTGTGGTAGTTATTTGTGTACTTGTTCTTCCTTCCATTAGCTTGTAAGCTCCTTGAGAATCAAAGTCTCCCCAGTGCTGTCCCCAAGTGTTGGTGTCCCCAGGACTCTAGTGCCTTGTACACAGTAGGCACTTAATAAATGTTTTTGACTTTATTGAATCCTATCTATAGAAATATAATGTAAGTGTTCCATGGTATCTGTGCTATAGCAGTTAAAAGTAAGGGGAGGGCCTTTCTACCTGAGATGATCAGGTCAGGCTTCATGAAGGAGTAGGAAGGGATTTGAACTGAGTCTTAGGAGAAATTAGAGGTATCTAGAGTCAGAGGTGGAAGGGTAAATATATTGCATGAGTGAATCATGAATGAGAGGCAGTAAATATAACATAGTCTGGTGGGGGAGTATAGAGTGCAGCATGCTTGGGGGAAGTGGGAGGGAGGCCACGATGAAAGTCATGGTCTGCCTAGAACTGTGAGTGCTAGACTAGGTTTGAATTTTGTTAATTGGCAACAAAGAGCCTGTGAAGAGCCTTGAGCAGAGTTGATAATGAGATGATCAGATCTGTGCTCAAGGAAGATTAGGAAGGAGAAAGGTTGAAAATGGCAAAACCCCTTTATTACAGTACTCCAGGTAGGGGCCTCTGACATCTTGTCCAACTCTGAGTTTTTGTGACAGTGTGAAAGCACTGGAAATATAAAGAAGGGGGACATGTGCAAGAAATCTTTCAGAGGTAGATCCTATAGGAGTTAAGAACTGACTGCCTCTCAAGGGGGAAGAGGGAGGGGGAAGAGTCAGATAGCACCAAGGCTTCAGACATGTATGAATAGGTTGGATAATGATACTTCTATAAGGGAGTTAGCTAGTGACTATGGACAGAAGGAGCATGTCTAAAATAGAACTTAGGAGTTTAAGCTATTGCTAGTTCATCTAGGTAGAAGTGATGTAGTTTAAGATTAAAATCTAAAACTTAATGGGAGGGTCAGAGCTGGAAACAAAACTTTAGTTGTGAATACGTTTTCAATGGGGAGAATAGAGAAAGATCATCTAGCCCTGCAAGACATTATTGGGCACCTGCTTTTCTAGCCAGGACTGTATTATAGAGACAAAAGCCAAACAGTTCTGACCTTCTTGCGCTTACGTTCTAATGAAAGAGACAACAGGAACACACACACACACACACACACACACACACACAGAGTGTGTCATGGGCCTCTGATCCCAACTACAAAGGAGCCTGAGGCTCGTAGACAGCCTGAGTTTGGGTTATGTCGTGGGTCCTCTACACCACTGCCCTTGGTGACCTCTTTAGTGCCCATGGATTTAATTAACATATGTATATATGTGATTGTCAAATCTATCTTTCCTGCTCCATCTCTCTGCTGACCTCCAGTCTTACATCTCCAGCTGTCTTTCAAATATTCGGAATTGGATGTCCAGTAGACATCTTAAACTGAGCATGTCCAAAACAGAACTCATTCTCTTTCACCAAAACTCTCTTCACCTCCTACCTTCCCTATTACTGTAGAGGGCAATACCAACCTCTCAGGCTCACAGACTAGGAGTCATACTGGATTCCTCACTATTTCTTATCCTCCATATCCACCCTGTTGCCAAGGCCTGTCAGTTTCCCCTCTGGTACATTTCCTCATCACCTCTCACTTGACTAATATTGGGTTTGCCTGCCCCTCCCCACCCCAATCTATCCTCCATTTAGCTACTAAAGTGATTTTCCTAAGACACAGGTCTGATCATGGCACTTCCTATTTTCTTCCAGGAACAAATAGAAAATGCTCTGTTTGGGTGGCTAGGTGGCACAGTAAATAGAGCACTGGCCCTGCAGTCTGGAGGGCCTCAGTTCAAATTCGGCCTCAGACACTTAATACTTACTAGCTATGTGACCTTGGTCAAGTCACTTAACCCCAAATGTCTTGCCTTCCCCCCTCCAAAAAGCAAAAAATAAAAAAAATAAAAGTCCCATTATTGGAACTGGGGCAGCTAGGTGGCTTAATGAGTAGAGCACCAACCCTGGAGTCAGGAGGACCTGAGTTGAAATCCATCCTCAGACAGTTAACCCTTACTAGCCATGTGATCTTGGGCAAGTCACTTAACCCCAATTTCCCTGCCTTCCCCCCTCCAAAAAAAAAAAAAGAAAAAAAGGAAGTGCTCTGTTTGGCATTCAGAGCCCTCTATAACCTAGCCTTCTAGTATCTTTCCACTCTTATTACTAGACTCTCCAACACATACTCTTCGATCTAGTAACACTGATCTAGCTGTCTCATGAACGTGGCGTTCCTTCTCAGCTCTGGTCCTTTTCTCTGGCTGTTCCCCCATGCTTAAACACTCTCCCTCCTCTTCTCCACCTACTGACCTCCTTGTTTTCCTTTAACTCCTAACTAAAACTCCAATTCTACAGGAAGCCTTCTCTAGCCCCTCTTAATTCCAGTGCCTTCCCTCTTTTAATTATTTCCTATTTATCCTTTATATAACTTAGTTTGTATATAGTTGCAGGTTGTTTCTGCATTTAGATTCTCTAAGATCCTTCATGTATCCCAGAACTTAGCACACTGCCTGGCATATAATAGTTGCTTAATAAGTGTTTTTTGATTTAATTCTGAGCTGTAGTGGACCATGCTGATCCCATATGCATTTGACATTAATATGGTGAATACTAATAAGTAGTGGGATCAGCTTAGTGAGTAACCCCTGCATTTCTAGCTTGAGTGAGATAGAGATACCTGGTCCTGTTGCTGCTGCTGCTGATGATGATGATGGTGATGATGATACAAGAAAGTCTTGAGGGAGTAAAGGCACTAGCAGCTCCTGGTGCCAGGAAAGGCTTCAGCTGATGCTGTAGTTGAGTATTGTGGGAAATGAGGGAAGGAGTCTCTTATTTGTTTTTATCTTACAGGTAATCATCCAGCCTCTGCATAAAACATCCTGGTAACAGGGAGCCCACCACCTGATGAAGTGGCCAGTTCAGGAGGCTCAGTTGCTAGAAAGCCTGTCTTTATTTTGATCTGAAAATTTTGTACTCCTAGCACCGAGCATAGTGCCTGGTACATAATAGATACTTAATAAATGCATATTAACTGACTAGTTCTGCCTTTAAGAACTTTATGGAGCAAAGCTACTCACTCTTCTACATGAAAGCCTTTTCAATAGTAGTCTCTTAATTTTCTCCAGGGTATACATCTTTGGTTCCTGAAATCATTCCCTCTTGTCCGTCCTGCTCAGGATATTTGCTAGTTTGTCAGTTTTTGCATATGAAAATACATAAATGTTTAGTAGCATAGAATTTTTTTTGGCATGTTTGATGTGTTACTCTTCTAATGCATGTATTTAAAAGTCTGTTATAGTATAATACTGAGTTGTTTAGATTAATTGGAACTGTACATGATCTATAAATGCAGATAATAAATTCATATGTCTTGAGATGTTTCAGACCTTCCCCCATCCTATTTACATTTTAAAGTTAACTGTAAAATTGATATTTTTTCAGTAATCTATGAAAATTTTTCTAAAAGGCATCTTTTAATAAAATGATATCTCATGATCTCCTAATTGGACTCTCGTGGCCTTGAGTTGTATAGAAATTAATTGTTCCTAAAGTAGATATCATATATAAATAGAGAACTGAGAGATTTATCTCAGTGGCTTACAAAGGGAGAACACAGCACATGGGGCAGGCAGTATTCAAGGTACCATTTTAGGAAACAGTTTAAAAAGTCAGAATGGCCACCATGACCACTGTGCATCAGATGTTTCCTTTTTTAGCACCTTGTACTTAATAGGCATCTAATGTAGGATCAATTATTACTTCATCAAGGCATAATTACAGAAGATTTGCTGAAGTTATCTAAATGTACATAAAATACTACCTTTGACTATAGCCTTTAATTCTAGTCAGCTAAGCAACTTTTTCAAATGGCAAGAAGAATTCCTGGTGCTGTTCTTTCAGCTTTTTATGCATATATTTTTCTTACTTTCACATTTCCCCCAGCAGATTGCTGTTATTAGTAGCAGCAGCAGCCCTGATTCTCCAAAGGTAATAAAAATTGGTGGTTACAACACCAAGGTAGGATTTTAGCATATTTTATATAACAAATCATGGCAGGGTTTATCATTTGTATTATTTGGAGAACTATTATTTACCCTTTCAAAAGGAAAAGGTTAGATTTCTGCTTCACAGGGCTTTTGCAAATAGTGGTAATGTGTTTTTATAACATTTGGCTTGGAGGAAAGTAATTCTGCTGGTCTTTCTGGTAGTAATACATTTAAAGTGATTTTTATGTTTGTTTTTTGAAACTAGGTTGAGGCAAAAGGAATCTATAGAGGGAAGAAGGAATTATGAATATAAACATTGTTAGGGTTCTTTAAGTTTGCACAACAAAATAGTCTAGGTAACTAAAAATTTAGAAAAACAAGAGCCAGGTAAATGGGTTTGAATCATGTGTAGTACACAGATACTGTCTATCAATTGCATATGTGAAGGCTAAAAATAAACTGCTCTACTACAGTCTTTCTGTGATGCTAAATTTATGGTCAAAGCAGGACAATTGATACCTTCTGTGGTATCATAGAAAAGAACAATGAATGCCTGAGCCTGGAAACCTGGATTCTAGGCTCTGCTTTCCCCTTAACTCACTGTGTAACTTTGGACACATCTCTTCAGCTCTCTTGGCCTCAATTCCCTCACCTAGTCACTAATAATGTAGCCCCATCATGGAGCTAGCTGGTAACTGTACTGTTGTGGATAGTGTTATAGAAAAGCAGCAACGTTGTTGTTACTCGAAGTGTCATAAATCAGCAGCTGGGCATTGGACTAAAAAAAGCACACGTAGCATGCTACACATTGTGAACTCTGCCCTGGAGAAGCCTCTAAATATTCACACTTTTGAAAATTGAAGAGGCACAATCTAGCTCTTCATCACTAGCAAAATGGCTGAATTCCACAGTTTTCATTTTCAAAGGAAGGCTTTTTAAAAAAACAAACTTCTTTAGGACTGTATTCTTAGCCTGCTTTAATACTGTTAATGTTTTGTGGCCCTGATTATTTTTTTACCTTTTTCTGTTAGTGATAGCCTTTGCATTTGTGCCTCCCAACACAATGCATCAGCATCTCTGGAGGGTTTTACCTTTGCAGAAGTGGAGCTGGTGGTTACTAATGAACTTAATGGCTCAGTATCCAGAGCTGATCTCCAGCCTTTCTCAGATAGCTCCATTCTTACTCAGTACCTGTCACAGGAGCTGCCCTCTCAGGTGTGACATCTACCTGACTAAGAGGTAAACAAAACTGGTAGTCACCTTAGTGTTTTTCAAGTTGCACTAGCAGTTACAGTTCCAAATTGGTCTTTTCTATACTTACACTGGAAGACTTTTTCTTCTTATTTGGAATGTTTTTGTTGGTCTGGTTTTGTCTTTGGGTTTTTTTTGTTTTTTGGATTTTTTTTAAGTCTTGTAGATAATTGAAGGAGATATTACTAATGAACAGTATCCCCAGACGTTCAGTGAGCACATTACGCTTGCTTGATGCCATGTCTCCAGCAGAGGGTAAATTCACTTTACATTATGCCAGAGATTAATTTTGATTATTAATAATTTTCAAGTAGCCTAATTTCTTCTTGCCTGATGGAAGTTGCTGGCATCTTTCCAAACAGGTTCTCTAATGATCTTGCTTCACCATGGCAACAAATATGGAGGTGCTGGCTCAGCAGATAGTGGAGACACAGCAGGTGGCTGAGGTGAGTGACAGATGCTATTACAATAGCTGGCACACTTGCTTTTGAAAAAAGCCATATGTCAGTGTGCTCTGTTGTTTCCAAGTGATAGAAGCAGAGTCAGGTATCCTTACTGGGCAGATTCTGTTTATACTGTAGAATAGAGAAAGTGTCAATATAATGTATGCCACCCCTTTCTTTTCATAGCTTATGTGAAAAGTAGGGTGTCCTATTCTAAAATCAAACTTCTTTCAAAAATTTTAACTTTGTCTCCCTTACTTACTCCCCAGTCCCATGAGAAAATTGATGCTTCTAAAAATAAGAGGGCTACATTTTGACTTTGGAACTCAATTTCAAGTTCTCACACTTGATAACCAAGCTAATGCTCTGCAATTACTGAAGACCTAGTTCTTTTGAATCACAAGATACATTTCCAAAGCAAATACACAGATGTAAAGATGTGAATCCTCTAAAGCATGAAAATTTGAAGGGATTTAGAAATTGAACACACAGACACTTAAAGCAATAAATATGAATATAAACCTTTAACTTTAAAACAACTATTCACTTACTCTGTAAGTAATGATTTATATCAGCTGGGAATTAAAGAGATCAAAGTAGACTTATTTCACCTCATTAAAATATTTAATTCTTCACTTAATTTAATAATTGCATACCATATTAAAGGAAAGTCAGGCTTATAAAAATAATTTACTGTTATAAAATTTGTGTACTCATTTTGTTTTGTTTTGTTTTTGCTTTTTGGAGGGCAATTGGGATTAAGGGACTTGGCCAAGGTCACACAGCTAGTTTTGTGTTAAGTGTCTGAGGCTGGATTTGAACTCAGGTCCTCCTGACTCCAGGGCCAGTCCTCTATTCACCGAGCCACCTAGCCGCCCCATTATTTTTTGTTTTTAATACGTTTTGTTTGTGTACTGATGAGAGAAGGGTAAATTGCCTTCAAAGTCCCCATAGGCGATTATATAAATATGAAATGGGAGTGGGGTGTATGTTGTATCAATGGTCTTACTTTGTAGTTGGTGAAGTTTACTTTGGAAGCTGATTTGGAAACTCTATTTTATGGATCACTGGCCTGAGAGAATAGAGTAATTCCTCAGAGGATCAGAGATCTGGGTTAATGTAGATGGGTGCTGTGTCTACATTCAGAAAATTGGCATACAGAGAGCCCTATGGATTCTGCTTTGCAGCTTTATGGCTTCTGTGTGCTTTAGGCTGTGTCCTTCCCAAGGAGGAATTTGGCATGTTGCCTTGATTCCAGTATTATTCCTCTTGGCAGAAATTCACTTCTGTAGATTTATAAAACAAAAGAAGATAGTCTAACACTTATTAGCTGTGTGACCCTGGGCAAGTCATTTCACTTCTCAGTCTCAGTTTCCTTATCTATAAAATGGCCAAAGCAATTGCACCTCTCTTTCAGGGTTGTTGTAAGATAATATATGTAAAGTGCTTTGTAAACTTTAAAGTACTATAAAAATACTATCTAATTTTTATGTTCATAATTTGGAGTATGGAAATATCTTTTATTTTTAAAAAGTTAAATTTTCCTCCAAACCAGATCTCCTTTTAATTTTCCTCACATTATTTCAAGATTTATTTTTATTTTTTTTGGTTCGTTTATGTTATTTCAGTCTTAATAGTTTGAAAGCTTTCACAATTTCCCATTGAAAGGAAATAAAGGAACACCTAAAAGAAATACTGTTGGAGTAATTGAGAAGTAGATAAAATAGGTCCTATTGTTTTTCAGCTTTATTGGTTAAACAAATTATAACAGTTATGTTTATATCAAATACCTGTCAGTATAGGATCACAGGTCAGATGAGATATTTGTAAAGGGCTTAGCACAGTACCTGGCACATAGTAGGTGTTTAATAAATGCTTATTTCCTCTCTCCTTTGCCCCCGCTTTATGTTACAGTCAAACTGGCCTACTTTCTGTGCCCCAAAATTGTCATTCTGTGACCTCTTCTCTTTAGTCTTTACAGGCCTGGAATTTGCTCACCTCTGCCCCTTAGACTACCCAGCTTCCTCAAGGATTAATTCTGGTACCACCTCATCGGAGTTTTTAAGTCATAGATCTGGAGTTGGAGATGACCTTAGAGACTCTCTAATCTAACCTCCTCATTTTGCAGATGAGCAAATTGAAGCCAGAGAGGTTGTTGCTTTGTCCAAAGTCACATAGACAGGAAACAGAGCAAGTAGGACTGGAAGCTAGGTCCTCTTGGCTCTAGAGCCAATACTCTTTCTTTTCTTGTTTGTAGTAGTAGTGGTAGTAGTAAGTAGTAGTAGTTAGTGTTCTTTTCCTCCTTCAATTATTTTGCACATTTTAGTGTGCCTGCTGTATTCCCCTCCTCCCCCCACCCTCAATAGATAAGCCCCTTGAGCTTAGGCACAATTTTTAGTCCTTATACTCCCACACCTAGTGTAGTGACATAATATGGTAGTTGCTTAATAAATGTTTGATAAATGAGTGAATCATCTGGTTTAGTTTCTTATTTTCAGTTATGTGAGGTATCATGATTATATTATCCCCAATATACAGATGAAGAACCCAAAGCCTAGAAAGGTGGTGATTTGTCCAAGGGCATACATCATTAATGATAGAGTTGGAACTGGTAACATACATTTTGCATGGAATAAATTGGCCATTGTATTAGCCAGCTTTTCATATGTGCAGATTGCTAAATCTTCAAGGTAGAAGAGCAGTGGGAATCGTTTGAGTTTGGAATATGTTGCCTTCTCTTTGTGAATCTAAGAATGACATGTATAAAATAACTGAAATAAACATCTACTTTTATGATAGATTAGTCTGTAGGTAACAAAGAGTTCTTGATAACCCTGTTCATTCTTAGTAGGGTGTTTGTGGTAGGCCTTCATTCCCACAGCTCTCCCCACCCCCACCCTCCCCCCCAAAAACCCCAACCTATATCCATAATAGCATAAGCAGAGGTATTAGAGTCCTAGGTCATTTCATATGACTTTAGGTTTGGAATTCTTCTTTTAGGACAGTATGCGTTTTTGGTAAGAGACCTTGATTTCTTAGGAAAATCTAATTTTAGCATCAATGGTAAAAACACAAAAATATTTTAAATGGAAAATCTTGTTAAAATTGTACTTTAGAGAATTATGAAATACACTTTTGAACACAAGCTAAGGACCTTGAATGAATTTTTGACAAGTTTCTCCAACAGACTTGGAAGCTTATTTTTATATACAGATATATATATATATATATACATACATACATACATACATACATATATATATGTCATGTATTTAAATTTAAAATGAGAGGTCTTATTTTCACCTTCCTGTACAGCCTGATATTTTGCATAATTAATATGTGGCATTTATGCATCTCTGGGCAAACAAAATGGAAAGAACTCACACATTATGATGGTTTTTGTGAACTATCCTGTGCTTCACTTCTAGTAATTAAATAAAGAAAAGGCTTCATGTTTTGATTCTAGTAGTCTTCAAATGGGTAAGCTCACTATATAAAATAACCTCAAGAGTTTTTTATCTATAACCCAAATATATGGTTAACTGAACTATGTGAAGACAATGTGAAGAATCGATCTTTATTTTGATATTAGCTGCCATACTGGATTAGATAAGCCTTTTTAAAGATAAATTTTGACAAACAAGCAGCCTTTTCCAGAGATATTAGCTCTATGTATTTGTATTCAAATTAATCCCTTGATGCAAGGGGGAAAAAAAGATTGGTTTTTTTAAAAGGGAGTTTTAAAGATTTGCAAATAACATTTATAAAACCAGCATCCTTGAGGAGGAAGCCCCTTATTTCATTTAAAGATAATTGAATGGAAGAAAGAGAAAGAGCTCACCATTTATCAAGCAGAGTATACTCATTAGCCTGTCCACAGACTATACTCAGAATTTCAGGATGTGAATTTTAGATGTCTTCATGTAATGTGAATAAGATATAATGGGGATTGATTTGGCACATGCCAGGAGTACCTGAGCCACCAAAAAAATTTCAAACTATTCAAGTTCCAGTATCTTTTTTGTAACTTTGGATGTTAGAGGCTGGAGAAGGAGGAAGTATGATAAAAACAAAATAATCCATTTCACCCTATCAGCTTAACTACACTTCACTGCTACCTCCAGATGGCTTTGGGGCATTTCAGATATTGGTGATCTTCTTGAAATTTCCCCATAACTACACCCACTTAGGCCCTGATTTGGAATCTTTTTTTTTTTTTCCTTCATGGGAGAGGTGATTACTTTCTCCAAAAGACCATCAAAGTTCAATTTATATGGCATATCTAGTGCCATCACTCGTTCCTTCTGCATGGTATGTCTTTTCTAATTATAGAAGGTTGGACAGCAGTCTGTTTTATCTCTTGAAATAAGACATCTTAGAAGATAGTTTTTACAGGGCAAAATCTGATAAGAGTTTTAAGAATAACTTTGTTTCCAGATGACTTACAAGGGGTAAGGGGGTGGTTGTGGGTGAATGTGTTTGTATTCACCCCAGTATCTCCCAGTTTTCATTGCCTATTGGACATTTCAGACTGAATGTTCTGGAGACATCTTAAACTCAACATAGCCAAAACTGAACTGACCCTCTTCCAAACTTTTCTATTTCTATGAAATATACCACCATCTTTCAGTCTCTCAGATTTGTAGCCTTGGCATTAACCTCTACTTCTCATTCCCCTCACTGTACCTACCTGGTTATTTGTCAGATCTTTTCATTTTCATTTTCTTCTCTTGCATTTTTTTTTTTGGAGGGGGGAAGGTAGGGTAGTTGGGGTTGTGACTTGCCCAAGGTCACACAGCACAGCATCTCTTACATCCAGCTTCTCTGCACTCACACAGCTGCCACCTTAGTTCAGTCTTTTCATTGCCTTTTACCTAGGTTATTGTTCTGAGCCCTTCTTTTTTGCAAAGGAAGCTTTCAAAAAACATCTGTTTTATCATCTGCATTTCAAATTTTATACATTTTTCTCTTCTCCCCCTCAAACATTCTGAATGAATGATGTCATAATAACTGATATTTATATCATGCTGTATGGTTCATAAACAAACCTTTCATGCATTATTATCCTCATTTTTATAGAGGAAACTAAGGTTAACCGACTGGCTCAGTGTCCCACCTGATAAAAGTTCAAGATGGGATTTATACTTAGGGCCTTCTGATTCTATGTACTATGCCATACTGTTTCATGTGATGTCAAGTTTTAGCACCTTTAATGAGAGTGCAGAGATCTTTTAGATTTCTAACTTGATTTTGCTTGGGGATATTCTTGACATAATTCTTTTTTATTATTTTCTATATATTTATTTCTTGATATTCTGATTCTTTATTCATTTTAAATGAATTAGTCTCCATGTCTTTTGATTTGCAAAAAAATTCCCATTTAATTTAATTTCCTATTAAGTGTCAGTGCTTGGAAAAGATTAGTAAAGGCTATAATATTTAGTTTGATCATTAGTTTCTTTACCTTAGTTTTCTTTTATCTAATTAATTTGCAGGTTTTCAACTAAATTGGTTACTGCATTCCATTGATGAAGCTACTAAAATGCAAAGGATTTTAAGAACCTTTTCATTTTCCTCTATTATAGCTTTTATACTTTGTGAATAATGTACACATAGAGTTGATCTCTTTTTCTGCATCAAAATATCTGTAGTGAAGTGGTTTTTTCACCTTATGGCATCCATTTCAGTTTAGGTCATGGCTACCCTGTCATTTGAAGGAGGTGTCAATATTTAAATGGTGATATTTTAACAATACACAGCATAGTTATTGGACTCCATATTTCTAAAACTAACTTGTTTTAGCTTAACCTTAAATTTATCCAGAAATATATTTATCTGGAAATGTAGCTGACTGTTGATGGAATCCTTATATTTTAGAGCTGTTGGAGACTTCAGAGATCACATAATCTAATTCCCTTGTTTTCTAGATTGGGAAGTCAAGTCCCGCCGAGGTGAAAGGATTCACCCAAGACCATGGAGCAAGTTAGTGACACACCAGAACTAGGCTTAAGTCTCTGGACTTTTAGTTTCAGTGTTCTTTCTACCATCCTGCACCATCTGCTGTTATTGCTAATCAGGTATAGGAAAAACACAGATAAGTAAATTCCAGGGCTGCTCCCAAATCTTCATTTTTGCCATCTTCACCATCTCTTCTGTTAAACTTAACCAAAACTACACAATCACAAATTAACTCATTTAATTTTCATTCCCTTGTGGCAGACCCTGGTAGAAATGCTGCTCCAAAAAGAGATTAGAAGAAAAAAAGATTTGGCTAGTCTGCAAACTAGATAATCATCCTGACAGCAGCTCTGTGAAATAGGTAGGATAAGTATTTATTGTTCCCATTTTACAGATGAAAGAACTGGATGTCAGAAAGATTAAGAGCCTGCATTGACTTTAGGCCCCAAGTACACTCTGCTGCTTCTCTTTATTTGATATTTGGTCATCATTTTAGTGCTGACTTTGTGTAAAGCATCAGACATTCATAGATCTTAGAGCTACAGAAGACCTCAGAGATCAGAGATCATCTATTCCAGAGGTTCTTAAGCTGGGGCCCATGAACAACATATATGCAATATATATTTTTACAGCAATTTCAATAATAATTGTTTCCTTGGCATTTTATTTTCTGTAATTAAAATGTTATTTTGAGAAAAGGGTTCATAGACTTCACCAAACTGACCATAGGGCCCATGACTCAAAAAGGGTTAAGAATCCTTGATCAAATCCAACCCTTTCTTTTTATAAATGAGAAATCTGAGTTCCTTAGAGTTGAGGCAAGTAACAAAGTTGGGATTTAAACCAAGTCCCTTGATACAAATACTTCATTCTTTCTATTCTTACTACAAGAGAGAGTAACTTTAAAAAGAATTTTCAGTTCCAAATGTTCTTCCTCCCTTTAGCCCCTTCTGCATCTATTGAAAATGCAAGAAATGGTGCCCATTGTATGTAAGAAGTCATGCAAAACACTTTTCCACATTAGCCACCTTCCAGGGGGAAAGCAAGAAAAATAAAGAAAGGGAAAAAATGCTTCAATCTGCACTCAAAGTTCATCAGTTCTTTTTTCCAGAGGTAGAGAGCCCACGAGTCCTTTGGAGTTGGAGTGGGTCATTGTATTGATCAAAGTAGCTAAATCTTTCACAGTTACTTATAAGATTAAATAACTATATAAACACATAAAATTGCTGAAGAATATTTTCACATAGCAACCAGACCAATCAGTGCTAATTAATGTCTTTCTTTGCTCTCTTTCAAACTATTGGTTATTGAACTTGCTTTTCACATGATAGTCTGGTCTCTCCAGTTAGATCGTTAACTAAGGGCAGACTCCCTTGTCTTTAAATTCTGAATCTCCCATAGCACCTTGCACCTATAAACATTTATTTATTTGTTCATTTCAGCTTAGTGTAGGGGAGGAGTAGTAAGTAGGATGTACTGGAGGATAGATAAGAAGGTGCAATAGTGGCTCATTGAGGCAAGGTTCCTTGGAGTTCGGTTCTCTTTCTCTCAGTCAGGGTTTCAGGAGCTGGGATCAGTGAGCAGGAACCCTCCACTTGGCCAGGCATCCAAAGCCCTATTTCCTGATGGACAAAGAATTCTTTGCAAACTTCCTTCTCTACAGCACTGTACTAGTCATAAAGATATATTTGTTGGCAATTATCACCAGGCACGTGAGGCTTCAGAAGAAAGCTTTTGGAACTCCAGAAGATGCCCTGAAGCATGGAGTGTTCCAGCATTGCCAGATGGACCCAGATGTGGAGCACTGCTGCAGAGCCCATTGGAATGGCCTGGAAACCATCTTACCATTTCTGTTCTTGGAATCCATCTATTCCTTCCTGGACCCAAACTGCTTCATAGCCTGGCTTCACTTTTTCATCTTCTTTGTGGGGAGGATAACTCAGATCGTTGCCTGCCTGGTGAGACTGAGAGCTCCTCTCTGCACAGGGGTCTATACTGCAGCTCAGTTCCTTTGTGTTTCCATGGCTCTGCGGGTTCTTTGGGAGATGGTACACACCTGGTAACCAGCAGTCAGCTATGGTGCTAGGTCTCCAATAAGGAAAGACAATGAATGCATATTTTCCAGGGTTCCATCTCATCTTCATATCCATCTCCCTCCTCTCACTTTGCTTCCCTACATGACTGAACCAAGTGCCTGGTTGGCCAGGCCCTTATGGAGTATACATGTGTGTGGATGCTTGCATGTCTTTATATCATCCTGTGTATGTACTGATATGCACATATTCTTTAGTTCCATGAAGTCTAGTAAAGTTGCTGATCACAGCTACGGCATATAAAAGGGACTGACCAGATCCAAAATCCTCCCAAGTTCACTGCAAAAGCACAGTTTTAAAATTACTTAACTAGTATGCACCTCTTTCTTGGTCTCATTCTCTTTTGTGCTCTCTCTCTCTCTCTCTCTCTCTCTCTCTCTCTCTCTCTCTCTCTCTTTCTCTCTCTCTTTCTCTCTCTCTCTCTTTCTCATTTGAGTCTATTTGAGTTTTAAGACTCTGAAAAAGGAAATGTTCCTTTTTGTTAAATATTTTAATAACTGAAGTTTAATGAGACTACGGCCATGGAAACAATCCATTTTGATGTACCCGCAGCATAGGTTTACAGTATTTGGTAGGCTCTGTATCTTCTGTTGCACTGACTTTTTTCCATAAGAGATCACTTCAGAGGAGGAAAGGGGTTGTCCTCTCTAGCAGTAATAAACAGAACCACTACTTAGGTGTAGGTTTACAAATGAGTAATGGAATCCAGCCTCTCTGAAAGGGGGAAGGGGGACAGAGCTAGAACCAAAAGATATAAATTGGGGGAAAAGTTGTAAAATAAGGTAAATAAAAGCTGATTTCTTGGTCTGGCATTGTTTCTGTGGTTTAGAGACCTAAGATGGGACCCCTAATGTACAACACCTTTTGGAAGTTCATTCCCATTGTTCTGTGAAGTTATTGGTGTTATTAAATTGCATTGTTTGAGAAGTTGAAAAAAAAGGTACAATAACAGGAAAACTATTCAGAAATGTCCTGTTGCATCAGTAAATAAATGCCTGTTAGACACATGAAGAATTTTCTTGATAAAACAGATACTTAAATTGATCGTGGCAGTTCAACTGGATTCATAGTAGTTGAATTTGGGTTCTTTTTCAGTTATTGATTTTTCAGCTCATGGTTACCATCTAAGTTTCAAAAGTGAAATTGTCATGTCCAATAAAAGATTATGCATTATTTTAGTTATTTGTGCACAAAGATTAATGATGACAGTAACTAACATTTGTATGGTACCTTAAGTTTTCAAAATACTTTTCTGCCAAGAACTCTTGAGTTGGTAAGTAATATTGTCTTCTTATTAATAATGTGGAGGCTTTGGAAAGAAAAGAAAAAGGAAGGAAAGAAGGAAAGGCAGAAGAAAAGAAAATATAAGAAAAGGAAAGTCAAGTCCTAGATTGGACCACAATAGGTTCCATAGATTCCTGCCCAAGTTCTACTTAATCTCTATATTTTGGGCCCTCCTGGCTTAGAGTGAATGTCAGTGGTGACTGTTTCTCTCTGGAACAGCAAGCCTGAGGGTCTTCCCCTCTCAGCTTAATTTTTTTGGTTTCTTTCTTTTTTTTAATTAAAGGGGCCATCCCTTGACTCACTTCTTAAAGAGGCCTAGTCACTAAATGGGAGTTACCTCACTCTTAAATGAGTACCTTAAAAGACCTTAGCCTGAAAGGGCCAGGGTCCCCATTGCATCCTGGCTCATTTCCGGTCATCCCAAGAATATCTGGTCACTGGATCCAGATGGCTCTGGAGGAGAAAGTGAGGCTGGTGACCTTGCACAGCCCTCCCTCATTCAAATCAAAGTCAACTGCAAGTCTTGTCATCACTTCCCTGATGCCGTGATTCTCTACGAAAATGAAGGACAAACACAACAACAGCCATGTGGAGGCTAGACTTGTTCAAGATCATGTGGCTAATAAGAGAGACTGACCTGAGTTGCAAATCCAGGTCTTGGCTCTCAGCCCAGGGCTCATTCTGTCGATGTAGCTAGCTCCTGTCTTTTTGTCACAATTCATTTATAGAAACCATATCATAGAGTAGACCATATTTTCACCTAGGAACAGTGTTGTAATCGTGAGTCACCTTAGATACATGTCATTGAACCTAAACCGCAGTTAGAAACCCCAGTGTAGCATGAGAGATCCACCCCAGCATTGTACAAACAAATAGTTGGATGTTTCTTTTAAAATGTTCTTTCATCAATTAAAATCATATTGTGAGACTCCTGCTCAGATCCCAGTTACAATTACAGATTTTTTTTTTGAGGGGGCAAGGCAAGGCAATTGGGGTTAAGTGACTTACCCCAGGTCACACAGCTAGTAAGTGTGTCAAGTGTCTGAGACCGGATTTGAACTCAAATTCATCCACTTGACTCCAGGACCAGTGCTCTATTCACTGAGCCACCTAGCTGCCCCAAATGCAGATTCTTTGATGACTGTACTCAAATGAGATTATCTCTGTAGAGTGCCTTATTAACCTTAAAGCACTACATACTGAGGCAGAGCCAAAGTGGCTGATGAGGGCAGCAGCATAGTTGAACACTTTCAACACGTTTCTCCAAACAATTGAACACTTCAAACAAGTTTTGGAGCAATAGATCCAACAAAAGGTCAGGTGAGACATTTTTCCAGTTTAAAAAAAGCTCAGGAGGTCATCAGAAGAGGTCTGTAACATGGACAGAGGTCTCTCTGGAGCACCAGCTGCAGACCTTGAAGGTGGCCATAACAGCTCCAGCGCAGCAGCTTTAGGAGTTTGCAGCCCAGAGACAAAAAGGAAGTCAGACAACTGGTTAGAAAGAAATTACAGGGGACCCTTTGCTGGTACTGGGTTCAGCTGGTGTTGATTGACAGTGCCATTGTCCATATCAGTTCTGGGTCACAGTTCTAGGGTAGAAAGAAGTGCTTGTGGTCAGTCACAAGGGAGCAGCAGACCTGGTCACAGTTCTCGAGCCAAGCACCAGTGTGTACAGCTGCAGGGGAGTAGGGTCCTGTGTAAAGACCAGAACACAGGCCAAGAGAGCAGTGACCACACTTCTCCCTGGATCATACCATCTTGGGAGCATTAAAAATTTGGAGGTTCCCAAAACTAGCTCAGAAAACAGTGACACAAAAAAGCTTGAAGCTTGGGACAGAGTTCCCCCAAAGGCCCTCCCTGCCCAAGTGAACAAAGTCCAGCTTTAACATAAAATTCAAAGTCAAAAAATAGGTTGGGAAAACAAGCAAATGAAAAAAGAACTTGACCATAAAAAGCTACTATGGTGGCAAGGAAGACCAAGACAAATTCAGAAGCCAATAATGGGAAAACAGCTACAAGCAAAGCTTCAGAGAAAAGTGCCAATTTGACACAGGCCAAACAAGATTTCCTGGAAGAGTCAAAGAAAATGATAAGAGTGGTAAAGGGAAAAATGGGAAAAGAAGTGAGAGTGATGCAAGAAAATTATGAAAGGAGAATTAACAGTCTGCTTTTTTTTAAAGGTAAAAAAATTCACTAAAGAACTGCTTAAAAAGCAGAAGTGGCCCACTGAAGAAAATAATTACTTAAAAATTAGAATTGGGTAAGTGGAAACTAATGACTCCATGAAACATCAAGAAACAATAAAAACAAAGCCAAAAGAATGGGAAAAAAAAGAAGTATTAAATATGGAAAAATGACTAACCTGGAAAATAGGTCCAGAAGAGATAATTTAAGAATTATTATACTATCTGAAAAGCCATGATAAAAAAAAAAAATCCCAGACATCATATTTCAAGAAATTGTGCAGGAAAACTTCTCTGATGTCCTAGAACCAGATGGTAAAATGGAAGAAATCCACAGATCACCTCTTGAAAGAGATCCCAGAATGAAAACTCCAAGGAATATTATAGCCAAATTCCAAAGCTCCCAGGTCAAAGAGAAAATACTGCAAGCAGTCAAAAAGAAATAATAATATGGAGATAGGATAACACAAGATTTAGCAGCTTCTATATTAAAGGTTCAGAAGGCTTGAAATACAATATTCTGGAAGGCAAAGGAGTT
The DNA here is from genome assembly GCF_028583685.1 of Petaurus breviceps papuanus. Taxonomy (NCBI): domain Eukaryota; kingdom Metazoa; phylum Chordata; class Mammalia; order Diprotodontia; family Petauridae; genus Petaurus; species Petaurus breviceps. The sequence continues at coordinate 20,812,610 of NW_027185761.1, forward strand.
AGGATTATAACTGAGAATGAACTACTCAGAAAAACTGAGTATAATCTTTTGGGGGAGGGGGAGAATGGATATTTAATGAAACAGAGTACTTTCAAGTATTCCTGATGAAAAGACCATAACTGAATAGAAAATTTGACATTCAAACACAAAATAGAAACAAAAGGGTAAGCATAAAAGAGAAAGTATAAGGGACTCAATAAAGTTAAATTGTTTATATTCCTGTATGGGAAGATGATACATGTAATTCCTAAGAAATTTATCATTTTCAGGGCAGTTAGAGGGAATCTCTAAATAAAGAGGATGTTGCATGTAAGTTGATTATGTTGGAATGATCTCCAAAATAAAAAAAAGGAGGTGATTAAGAGGAATGTACTGGGAGAAAGGGGAAATGGAGAAGTGGAATTGACAAAATTTTCTCCCATAAAAGAGGCATGTAAAATAAAGCTTTTTCAATGAAGGGGAAAATGGGGCTGGGGTCATGGCAAACAATACTTGAACCTCACACATTGGAATAGGTTCAAAGAGGCAAGAATTCTGTCTACACACTGGGTTACAGAAGTCTTTTGCCCAATTCGAAAATAGGAGGAGAACAGGATTAAAGTGTGTGTGTGGGGGGGGGGTTAAAGATAAAAAAGGAGGGTGCATCTAGGGAGGCAGTGGTCAGAAGCAAAATAGATTTTTGAGGGGGACATGAGAGAAAGAGAGATTGGAATAAACAGAAGAAAATGAGTTAGAGGGAAGTACACAGAAATCCTAACTGAATATGAATGGCATGAGCTCACCCATTGAACAGAAGTGGATTGTAGAATGGATTAGGAACCGAAATCCAACAATATGTTGTTTGCAAGAGACACTTGAAACAGAATCTGAAATGCTTCAGCTGAAGTAAAAAAGGCAGGGATAGCAATTATGATCTCACACAAAGCAAAAACAAAAATAGACAATCAGTAAAAGAGACAATCTGGGAAATTACCTTTTGTTAAAAGGTACCATAGACAGTGAGTCATGAAAAATTTTTACAGCACGTTTCTCTACTAAAGGCTTCATTTCTTAAATTTACAGAGAACTGAGTCAAATGTATAAAAAATAAGAACCATTCCCCAGTTGATAAATGGTCAAAGGATATGAACAGGCAGTTTTAGAAGAAGAAATCAAAGCTATCTATAGCCATATAAAAAATGCTCTGTCATTATTGATTAGAGAAATGCACATTAAAACAACTCTAAGGGGGTGGCCAGGTAACACAGTGAGTAAGAGCACCGGCCCCAGAGTCGGGATAACCTGGGAACAAATCTGGGCTCAGACACTTGGCATCCACCCAGAAACACCCGGCCGTGTAATCTTGAGCAAGTTACTTAACCCCAGCTTAGGGGTGGCCAGGTGGCTCAGTGAGTAAAGAGCACTGGCCCCAGAGTCAGTATGACCTTGGATCAAATCCGGGCTCAGACACTTACCACCACACCCAGAAGTAACTCACAGTGTAACCTTGAGCAAGTTACTTAACCCCAATTGCTTTAAAAAAAAAAAAAACTCTAACATCTCACAGATATCAGAAATGACATGCTGGAGGGGATGGGGAAAAATACATACATTAATGTACTATTTGTACCCTGGTCCAACCATTCTGGAGAACAATTTGGAAGTACTCCCAAAGGGCTACCCTTTGACCAACCAATGCCACTACTAGATCTATACTCTAATGAGTTCAAAGGAAAAAGGAAAGGACCTATATATGTATAGCAGCTCTTTTTGTGGTGGCAAAGAATTGGAAATTGAGGGGATGCTTATCAATTAATTAGGAATGCTAAACAAGTTGTATTATTGTGATAGTGTACTATTATGCTACAAGAAATGACAAGGGGAATGGTTTCAGAAAAATATGTATGACTTGTATGAACTGAGCCAAAGTGAAGTGAGAGGAACCAGGAGATCATTGTGCACAGTAACAGTAATGTTGTAATAATGATCAACTATGAAAGGATTAGCTACTCTGATCAATGCAATGATTCAAGATAATTCTTAAGGCCTCAGGGTGAAAAAATGCTATTAACCTTCAGAGAGATAAATGAGAAATCCTGAGTGCAAATTGAAGTATAATTTTCTCACATTCTTTTTTTTTTTCAATTTGGCTAATATGGAAATGCTTTATATGATCTCACATGTGTAATTGATATCATATTACTTGCTTTCTCAGTGAATGGTGGAAGAATAGGAGGGAGTAAGAAATTGGAACTCAAAAAAATTTTTTTAAGCAATTGGGGTTAAGTAACTTGCTCACGGTTACACAGCCAGGTGTTTCTGGGTGGGTGCTAAGTGTCTGAGCCTGGGATTTGATCTCCAGGTCATCCTGACACTCTTACTCACTGTGCTACCTGGCCACCCCTGGAACTCAAAATTTAAAAAGAAAAGGATGTTTAAAATAAAAGGCATTCAGACATTTTTTAAAAACTACATATCAATTGTTCCTTTTTTTTTTTTTTTTTTTTTGAGAAACAATGTGGAGTCACAGAAAACAGAGTTTGGAAACCACATAAAATACTAGCTATGTGACCCTGGGCAAATCACTTAGCCTTACTCATCTTAAGTCTGTTCATCTGTAAAATTGGCATAATTTGAGCATTTGAGGTGATACAGTGGAAGAGCACCGGGCTTTGGTTCCGAAAAACCTGAATTCAAGTCTGGCCTCAGACATTTGTGTGTCCATGGGCAAATCACTTCACCTTTGCCTCAGTTTCCTTATCTGTAAAATGGAGAGAACACTAGCACCTTCTTCCCAGGGTTGTGAGGATCAAATAAACTAATATTCACAAAGGCTTAGCATAATGCCTGGATCATGGTAGATGCTTTGTAGGTATTTAGTCTCTTCCTCACCCTCTTCGGCAACTTCATCTACCAAGGACTTTAAAAAGAAAAAGAAAGTTCTGACCACCAACGTCCTACCTGATGATTGAGCATTAGAAAAGGATTTGGTTTTATCTATGAATATAATATTAGAGAGAATGTCTTAACTGTTTTACATTGTACCTTAAGGGTCATGGAGCCCTTCTATCTTGACTTAGAGCTGAAATCTCCTATATATATTATCTCTACTTATTAGAATGTGAGCTCCATGACAGTAGAAACTGTCTTTTTTTTTTTAAGTTTACAGGATTCAATTCCACAATTCCTTGAGTTTCACATTTTGTCCCCCTCCCCCCCAAGGTAGCTTATAGTCAAGTATAGGATCTGTAAATAGTTTCACATTATACATTAGTCAGGTTGTAAGGACGGATTGTACCAGCTGGAATGAAAAATGGTAAAGAGGACATAAAACCAAATAAGAGAACGAAAAAGATCGGGTATTTTACTTCCACCTGGATATAAACTCAGTTCTTCCTAGTTCTTTCTCTGGATACACATATTTCTCTCCATCATGAGTCTTTTGGGATTGACTTATATCACTACATTGCTGAGAAGAGTCCAGTCTATCAAAGTTGGTCATCACACATACGTTGTGTCTGTAATTGTGTACAAATTTCTCTTGGTTCTACTCTTCTCACTCAGCATCAGTTCTTTTAAGCCTCTCCAGGCAAATATGAAGACCATCTGCTCCTTGTTTCTTATAGCACAATAGTATTCCATAACATGCATATACCACAACTTGTTCAGCCATTCCCCAATTGATGGGCACCCCCTTAATTTCCAATTCTTTGCTACCACAAAAAGAGCTGCTATAAACATTTTTGTACATATGGGTCTTTCTCTCATTTCTATGATCTCTTTGGGATATAACCCTAGGACTGGTATTGCTGGATCAAAGGGTATGAAAGTATTTATAGCTCTTTGGGCATAATTCCAGATTGCTCTCCAGAAAGGCTGGATCAGTTCACAACTCCACCAGCAATGCATTAGTGTTCCAATTTGCCCATATACTCTCCAGCATTTGTCGTTTTCCTGTTTTGTCATCTTAGCCAATCTGACTGGTGAGATGTGATACCTCAGAGTTGTTTTGATTTGCATTTCTCTAATCAATAGTGAATTAGAGCATTTCTTCATGTGCTTATAGATATCTTTAATTTCTTTCTCTGAAAACTGCCTGTTCACATCCTTTGACCATTTATAAATTGGGGAATGACGTGTATTCTTATAAATTTGACTCAATACTCTGTATATTTTAGAAATAAGTCCTTTGTCAGAGACATAGGTTGTAAAGATTTTTTCCCAATTTCCCATCTCCCTCTTAATCTTGGTTACATTGGCTTTGTTTGTACAGAAACTTTTCAATTTCATGTAGTCAAAATTATCCATTTTACATTTTATAATGTTCTCTAATTCTTGTTTCATCATAAAGTCTTTCCCTCTCCACAAGTCTGACAGGTAAACTATTCCTTGTTTTAGGCGATTGCTTACAGTATCAACTTTTATATCTAGATCATTAGACTTAATTTTAGTATATGGTGTTAGATAATGGTCTATGCCCAGTTTCTGCCATATTATATTCCAGTTTTCCCAGCAGTTTTTGTCAAATAGTGAGTTCTTATCCCAAAAACCAGGGTCTGGGGATTTATCAAACAATAGATTACTATACTTCTGAATCTCGTATGCCTAATCTATTCCATTGATCCACTCCTCTGTTCCTCAGCCAGTACCAAGTAGTTTTGATGACCGCTGCTTTATAACACAGATTGAAATCTGGTATAGCTAGTCCACCTTCCCTAGCATTTCTTTTCATTAATTCCCTCGATATTCTGGACCGTTTATTCTTCCAAATTAATTTTGTTACTATTTTTTCTAGCTCTATAAAGTAGTTTTTTGGTAAATTAATTGGTATGGCACTAAATATATAATTTAATTTAGGTAAAATTGTCATTTTCATTATATTAGCTTGACCCAGCCACAAGCAATTGATATTTTTCCAATTAGTTAGATCTGACTTTATTTGTGCGAAAAGTGTTTTGTAGTTATGGTCATATAAGTCCTGGGTTTGTTTTGGCAGGTAGATTCCCAAATATTTTATAATGTCTACAGTAACTTTAAATGGGATTTCTCTTTCCATCTCTTACTGTTGAATTTCATTGGAACTATATAGGAATGCCGAGGATTTATGTGGGTTTATTTTATATCCTGCAACTTTGCCAAATTTATTGTCTCAAGTAGTTTTTTACTGGATTCTCTAAGTATATCATCATATCATCTACAAAGAGTGATAGCTTGGTCTCTTCTTTGCCTAATTTGAGGGAACTGTCTTTTTTATTTGTATCCCCAATGCAGAAACATTCTTTGAATAAACACTAATAAATGCTTTTTCACTTATTCATTTGGGTAAAAGATAGTAAAAGAGAGTTTAGTTAGATTTTTGCTCCAGGCCATCATGACAACAAAGTAGTAATCTATAAGCTTTAAAATAGGCCTTTCCACTCTCATTGAGTGGATAGCATTATTTAGCACCTGCTATGTGCTGGATTCTGTGCTAGCCACAAAGATAAAAATGAAATTGTCTCTGCCATCAAAAAGCATTCTATAGGGGGGAACAACATGTCTATTTATAAGTATATGCAAAGTATTTGAAAAAAAGTGCTGGGAAAACTAGAACACAAACTAGGTGTAGACCAACGTTTCACACTATATACCAAGTTGAGATCAAAATGGGTACATGATTTTAGACAAAAAGGGTGATAGCATATACAAATTAGAAGAGTAAAGAATTGTCTACCTGTCAGATCTATGCAGAATGGGAGAATTCATGACCAAGCAAGAGATAAGAGTATTACAAAATGTAAAATAATTTTGATTATATTAAATTTAAAAGCTTTTGCACAATAAAACCAAATACAACTAAGATTAGAAGGAAAGTAGAAAGCTGAGAAACATGTCTCTGATGAAGGCTTCATTTTCCAAATATTTAGATCACTGAGTCAAACTTATAAGAATACAAGCCATTCCCCAAAGGATAAATGGTCAAAGGATATGAACAGGCAATTTTCAGATAAAATCAAAGCCATCTATAATCATACAAAGAAATATTCTAAATCACTTTTCATCAGGGAAATGCAAATTAAACAACTCTGAGGTACCACCTCATATCTATCAGATTGGCTAATATGACAAAACAGGGAAATGATAAATATTGGCGAGGATGTGGGAAAACTGGGACACTAATACATTGCTGATAGAGTTGTGAACTGATCCAGTTATTCTGGAGAGCAATTGGGAACTCTGCCCAGAGATCTGTAAAACTGTTTGCCCTTTGATCCTGCAATCCAGACCACTATCAAATCTGTATCCCAAAGAGACCATTAAAAAAAGGGGAAAGGCTCTACATGTGAAAAATATTTATAGCAAACCTTTTCATGGTGGCAAAATATTGGAAATTGAGGGAATGCCTGTCATTTGGGGAGTGGCTAAACAAGTTCTGGTATATGCATGTAATAAAATATTATTGTGCAATGGATGGATGATGAGCAGGAAGATTTCAGAAAAGCCTGGAAAGACTAGTATTATGTATGTTTATATACATATGTATATATGTATATGTATACACACATATACATTTCTATTCCATTCAACTATTCTTACACTGAGAAAAGTTTCATAAGTTACAATTATAGTTTTTCCATGTAGGAATATAAATAGTTCAACTTTGATAAGTTCCTTATGATTTCTTTTACCTGTTTATCTTCTCATGCTTCTCTTGCTTCTTATATCTGAATGTCAGATTTTTCTATTCCACTCTGGTTTTTTCATCAAGAATGCTTGAAAGCCCTCT
>NW_027185761.1:20819364-20849017 GCF_028583685.1 Petaurus breviceps papuanus
TTCTATTCCACTCTGGTTTTTTCATCAAGAATGCTTGAAAGCCCTCTATTTCATGGAATGACCATATTTTCTCCTGAAACATTATGTTAAGTTTTGCTGGGTGATTCTTGGTTTTAATCCCAGCTCCTTTGACCTCCGGAATATCCTATTCCAAGCCCTTCCATCCCTTAATGTAGAAGCTGCTAGATCCTGTGTTATACTGATTGTATTTCCACAATATTCAAATTGTTTCTTCTTGGCTGCTTATATTTTCTGCTTGATCTGGAAATTATGGACTTTGGCTATAATATTCCTAGGAGTTTTCTTTTTGGGATCTTTTTCAAGAGGCGATTGGTGAATTCTTTCAATTTCTATTTTGCCCTCTGTTTCTAAAATATCAGGATAATCTTCCTTGAGAATTTCTTGAAGGATGATTTCTAGGTTTTTTTTTTATATGGCTTTCAGATAGTCCAGTAATTTTTAAATGATCCCTCCTGGATCTATTTTCCAGGTCAGAGGTTTTTCCAGTGAGATTTTTCACATTGCCTTCTATTTTTTCATTTGTTTGGATCTGTTTTATAGTATCTTGCTTTCTCATGAAGTCATTAGCTTCCATTTGCTCCAGTCTAATTCTGAAGGAATTACTCTCTTCAGTTAGCTTTTGAAATTCTTTTCTATCTGGCAGATTCAGCTTTTTAAGGCATTTTTTTTGCCTTATTGACTTTTTGGGCCTCTTTTGCTATTTGAGTTAGTCTATTTTTTAAGGTGTTATTTTCTTCAATCAGGTTGTTAACTCTCTTTTCATGATTTTCTTGCATCATTCTCATTTTTCTTCCCAATTTTTCCTCCACTTCTCTTATGTGGTTTTCAAAATCCTTCTTGTGCTCCTCTATGGCCTGTAACCAATTTATATTTTTTTCTTGGAAGCTTTTGGTGCAGGAGTTCTGACTTCATTGTCTTCCTCCTGTTCCATGCTTTGATCCTTTTTGTCCCCAAAAAAAGGAATTTAAGGTTTGGTTGATGTGCTTGCTTTGCTTCCTCTCCTTGCTCATGTTGCCAATCAATTACTTGACTTTTGATCTCTTTGCCATGGTAGCACTCTGCTTCCAGAGAGGAGAGCTTTGTCCCAAATTGCTGGGATTTTCACAGCTGCTGGAGCTATTAGAGGGCGCCCTCTCTGCATCCCCCACAAGCTCTGGCCCACTGGCCACACACCCCGGACCTCCATCCAAGACAGTGATCCGAATCCAAGCAGGTTAAAGGAAGAGCGATTATTCTCTGAATGGTCGCTTGGTCCCCCTAACATCTGCAGGCCAGGAGCTCCTGAGGCAGCAGCTGCAGCTGCTGCGCCTCTGCCACCTCTCACCCCAGGGGCAGGGGCCAGATCATGCTCTTCCATCACCCCCCTGTTCCAACAGTATTCCACACTGACCTTTTACTTTGTCTTTGGTGTTTATGGGTTGAGGAATCTGGAAACTGCCACAGCTGCTGGTGATTCACTCTCCTGAAGTCTGTTCGGGCTGCTGGTTGGGGCTGCCCTGAGGCCAAAACCACATGGCTCCTGCAAAACTGCACACGGCTCCCAGAGTGCTGCAGTGGACCCTTCCTGTAGGGCTGCCAGGTACCTTCAGTGGGAGATTTCTCTCTGTCACTTTGTGGGTTCTGTAGCTCTAAAGTTTGTTTAGAGTCATATTTCATAGGTATTTGAGGTGGTTGTGGGGGGAGCTCACGGAATTTCCTGCTTCTACACTGCCATCTTGGCTCTACTCCCCTATTAAAAACTTTTTTTTTTTTAGCTTTTTGGAGGGCATTTGGGGTTAAGTGACTTGCCCAAGGTTACACGGCTAGTTTTTGTGGTAAGTGTCTGAGGCCAAACCCGAACCCAGGTCCTCCTAACTCCAGGGCCAGTGCTCTACTCACTCACTGTGCCACCTAGCCTCCCCTTAAAAACTTTTTAAAAAGGAAAAAAACAAGTTAACTAAAAAAATCAATATATGCAGAGTAATTTGTGGGAAATTAAGAAGCTGGAAGAACCTAGGCTAGTTTTATATAGGAAGTTAGTAAGCTCAGTTTAGAAGGAAACTTGGAATTCTACTAAGAGGAGTTTAGGAGGAACAGCATTCCTGGCAAGGGAAACTGTCTGTGAAGAGGTATGGAGAGAGGAGATTAAATGTCGTATAGGAGGAACCCCAAGAATACCCACTTGACTAGAGTTTGTAAAGGCAAATAATGTGTAATTAGCCTGGAAAGGTAGTTTGGAGCCAGATTCTAAAGGGTTTTGAATGCCAGATAGAGGAATTTGTATGTGATCTTCAAAACCAATGGTGTCAAACTCAAATAGAAACAGGGGCCATCTAAGAAGAAACCGAGGCCCAGAGAGGTTAAGTGACTTGTCCAGGGTCACAGAAATAGTGATAGGTGGGACCCAATTCTTTGACTCTTAATCTAGTATTCTTTCTGCTGGACCAAGCTATACTTGAAGAGAACCTGGGCTCTTGTAGCAGTTGTAGAGAAGGGGGCCAATGCAAGAGATGTGGGGGAAGAGAGCATTGGCAAGACCGGGCAACTCTTTGGACATATAGGGCAAGGGAGAGTGAGGAGACAGAGATGATACCAAAATTGCAAATACCAGTGATTTGGGAAGATAGTGGTTCCCTTGATAGAAGCAGGTAAGTTCAGAAGAGGAGTGTTTGGAGAAAGATAAGAACTTGTATTTTGTATATGCTGTTTGAGATACCTATGAACCATCCAACTCAAAATGCCCATGACCCCCAAGTAAGCAGTGGCTGGTGTTAGACTTTGGCTCATGTTAATGAATAAATAACAGTAAGAGAGTAAAGAATTAAAGGCCCAGGTCAGAGAGTTATCTCCATTTAAGGAGAAGGACATAGGTGAGAGGAAACATAGGACATAGGAAGACCAACAGGGGGCAGGGGCAATCAAGAAAACAAAGATGAAAAAGTATACAAGAGGAGAAAGTGGCCATACTTTTTAAAGTTTCAGTATGTTTTTATCCTATTGCTAGAAGTTAATCAAACCAACAGGCGTTATTAAGCTCCTGCCACACCCCTATCACTGTGGAAGCACTAGGGCTAAGGGCTACAAACATCCCACTCACTTCAAAAAAAAAATTCCTGCTCTCTAGGAACTCACAGTCTAAGTAGGAGATAACATGCAAAATAACTATGTACAGAAAAAGATATATTCCAGGATAAGTGGTAATTAATTTCAGAGGGAAGATGGAGGATTGGCAAAGGCTTCTTATAGAAAGTAGAACTTTAACTGAGATTTGGGGAGGGTAAGAAGACCTTCAAGGCAGGAATTGGCCAGGTTAGAAGGGCTTGGTCTGGAGGCAATAGGAAACCACTGGAGATAACTGATCAGGGCAATGGCATGGTCAGATTGTACTTTAGGAAGATCAGTTTGACAGCTGAGTAGAAGATAGACTGGTATTGAATGAGACTTGAAGCAGAGTGACCAACCAAGTAGTAGGCTACTACAAGAGGCCACTTGCAGTAGCCCTGTATCAGGGTGGTGGTAGTGACAGAGGAGAGAAGAGGCATATATGAGAGACATTAGGAAAGTAAAAACAATGGGAGTTGGTAGCTAATTGGATATGGGAGGTGAGAATCAGGAGTTGAGGTTAACAACTGGGTTGTGAACCTGGGTCACTGGTAGGATGATGGTGCCTGTGACAGTAATAAAATGAGCAAGAGAAGCTAGATTGGGGGGAGAGGTGTTTTTTTAAGTGAAATATAATTGTACTTCCTGTTGGGAGAGTAATCCCTAGTTCCAGGTGGTATAGGAAGTATTATAGGCATTTATAAAACGTTGAGATTCCTTAGTTACGTGTTTGAAATAGATTTCTCTTTGTTCTCCTTCAGATGTTTTCAGTTGTGGTTATGTAATAATAGTTACTTGTGATTGAGCAGTATAATAAACAAGTCATTCGAAATGCTTCCTTTAAATTCTGAGTAAAAATTACCTTAATCTGATGTCTTTTGTTGCTCTTGCACAGCGTCCAGACACACACTTTCCTTCAAGAAGATTGAAAGAGCTTACTGATAAAAACAGGATATTTTTTTGTTCCTCTATTTTAATCACAGTTTGCCCTTAGAAACATTATGACATGTATACATACACAGCTGTAGCAATTTAGCTACCAGGAGAAGTGATTACTCCCAGTTTCTCAAGGTACTTTGTAACTTACAAGCACTTTCATACTCTGTATTTGTGTACATTTTTTTTTTTTGCATTAGACTGAAAGCTCCCTATTAATGAATCTTAATCATCTGTGTATTCTTAGGTTGTAGTTATTAGCACATCGTAAATGTTGAATTGTTCAAATGCAATGGAGAATATATGCCTTTCTGAATAATGCCCAAACCTATCTCCATTTTACTGAATCTTAGTGTTTGAAAGAACATGAGGGCCATTTAGTCTAACCTGTACTTACCTAAAAAGGAATTCTTCTAACATACCTGACAAATAAGTAATCATGCCACTGTTGCTTAAAGACCTTTAGTAAGGGGTTTTCCCAGGGCAACCCTTTCCATTTTGGGATTGTTCTAATAGTTAGGAATTTTTTCCTTATATCCTGCCTAAGTCTTCTTGCTACAAGTTCTACCTATTGTACCTCTTTCCTCTGGGACCAAGATACATGTCTTCTACATGACAACCCTTCAGGAACTCAAATACAGCTATCTATTCAAATCCTACACCCTTTCCCCAGTCTTTTCTTTTGAATTTATTTTGTTTTAATTTTGCTTTTTGGAGGGCAATGGGGGTTAAGTTACTTGCCCAAGGTCACATGGCTAGTTTTTTTGTGTTAAGTGTCTGAGGTCACATTTGAACTCAGGTCCTCCTGACTCCAGGGCCGGTGCTCTATTCACTGCACCACCTAGCCACCACCCCCTCCCGCCCCCCCAGTCTTTTCTTACATCTAAACATTTCCAGTTCCATAAACATCATGTCTGCATCCTTCTTAAAATGTAGTACTCAGAAATGAATACAAAACTCCAGAAGTGTTCTGACAGATGGAGCAGTGGGATTCTTAGTTCTTTAGTCTTAGATGCACTTAAGTGCAGCCTAAAATTACACTAGCTGTGTATTGTAAACTCCTCCTGAGCTTTTGGTACCCTTAAACTCTCAGATCTTTTTAAGACAAACAGTTCATTAGCCATACCTCCCTTATCTTGGAATGAATGAAAAAACATTTATTAAGTGATAGCTATATCCAAACCACTATGCTGAGCACTGGGGATACAGAGCAAAAAGTAAGATAGTCCCTGCTCTCAACAAACAGCCTAATGGGAGAGACAGTACATGGAAGATTTGAGCTGCAAATATAAGAGATGTCTTAACATTAACTAGTATTTAACATAAGGATCTATCCTGGCACTCTCATTCATTCTACATGTCAGACAGTCATATGTCATAAATAGTATGAGAGCTATGCTGAGGGAAAACCAGAAGTTATAAAGCATGAAGGTGTTGGACAATGGCTCCCTCATTCATGTGTTCACTTTCAGCATGTTATGGTGAGTGAATGAATGAAAACAGCATTTATTAATGTGTAAAGCACTATGCCAAACTCTGAGCATACAAATAGCATAACGCAGTCAGTTCCTTCTCCCAAGAAGCTCACTCACCTTCTCAATGGGAAGACAACATTATGAGGTATTGCAGTTTACATATGCCCAGTTAAGTTGGTTTGTGGATTAGATCATCTAATTTTAATCAAACTAACCTTAATAGAGTGGACAAGTGGTTTAAAAAGATTCCTGAAGAGAAACTCTGGATTGATGATATTACTAATAATGTGAACCTAAGCAAACAAGGGCAGTTAGGTGGTACAGTGGATAGAGTGCCAGGCCTGGAGTCAGGAAGACCTAAATTCAAATCTGGCTGACACTTACTAGCTGTGTAAACATGGGCAAGTCACTCAACCCTGTTTTCCTCAGTTTCCTCATCTCTGAAATGAACTGGAGAAAGAAATGACAAACCACTCCAGTATCTCCACCAAGAAAACCCCAAATGAGGTCAAGAAGAGTCAAGCACAACTGCAAAAAGAGATTCAACAAGCAAGCAAGAAAATCGAGCTGACACTTTTTATTATGTCACCCATCTTTTTTTTTTTTTGACAAATGAAAATGAGGCAAACAAAGGTCACATGACTTGTCCAGGGTCACATAGCTAATAAGTCTTTGAGGTCATATTTGAACTCAGGTTTTCCTGCCTCCTAACCCAGCATTCTATCCACTGTACTTCCTAGCTAGCAATGCTAAATGCAGCCAATATTCAATTTCTCCATTTATATCTGTCTTCATAAAGTATCTTTTCCAATCACGACATTAAAACCATGTATCAAAGTAATCTGAACTTAAAACCAGATTTTTGAACCTCATAATATTAAAGATTTTTTTAAAATAAGGAAGTAATTTGATTATAATACTCACACTAAATAATATTATTATTAATAACACTTATTTTTGGACCAGATCAGGAATTTTATTGGTGTTGGTAACTCAATTAGAAGACTTCTTATACTAGTGTAGTTTGGCACCTACTCTTCAATTGAGTCCTAGAGTGTTGCCTCAGGATATTGGAGAGTTCCTTTCAAACTGATAATGAAGAATTAAATAACTTTTTGATACAACCCTTCAGCCATGACTGTGCCGTGCTCTGCTCTACATCTCCATCTTGTCCACAACAATAGCCTGAGGACAATAGTCCAAAATTTTAATCAAAATAGAGATAAGTTACCTTCGCCACATTCCTCTGATCTACCAGTCTAATGACTCTGAGACAAGAAAGGAAATAAGTTGCTCCTCTACAATCTCTTGTTGGAGCCAATTTCTAGAGGTTCGCGGATCACCCAGTTAATAGGCCATTAGAGAGTTTTGCCATTAGAGTTTTTTCTAGAGTTCTCAGACTGTCCTCAACAACATTTGCCTATCTCCAATGTCCCATTCTCTGTAATCTTTTCTGAAGTCAGAAGTCACATTTTTATTTTAGGGCCTTGGGATAGATTCCTGAAGACTGGAATTCATCAAGGTCAACTAGGTCATTTCTTGCTATCTCTCTGTTTACCCATGCCTTCTCCTTTCCAACCCAAAGTTTGTTCTCTTTGGCAGAGAAATTGGAAACAATATAGAAGTTGAGCAGCTTTTCCTTTTCTTCATAGTGTGTGAGACCTATTGTTCCATTTGCCCCCGGTCTGTCCTTTCTTTGGTCCTCCTCTTGTTCCCATTATACCAAAAAATTAATTTTTTTTCTTTTTGGAGGGCAATTGGGATTAAGTGACTTGCCCAAGGTCACATGGTTTTTGTGTTGAGTGTCTGAGGTCACATTTGAACTCCAGGGCCAGTGCTCTATTTACTGTGCCACTTAGCCGCACCTCTTTTTTTCCTTTTACTTTACTCTGGGCATCTCGACCCTCTCTGCTTGTTCTGAGCTTTAGAACCTCAGACATTCTTCTCTGAGGACTGGACTAGCCCACATTTTTATGCCCATCTTCCATTACATGCCCTCTCTTCCATCTCTAGTACGTGCTTTTAAAAAATCCTAGTTGATGAATTCGCTATGCATCCACGTTGTATCTTTTCCATTCAAGACATGACAGCTTATTATCAAGACAAACTTAACTTAAAATCTGATTTTAGGTAGTACTTCCTTTTCTACCTCATAATTATTTCTCTGTGCATTTTAAGAAGTTTATTCCTAAGAGTCTCCAATTTTTCCTATACTAATTGCCCTATATAATATTTCTTCATGGCTGCTTCCTCTCCTTTTTCTTAATTCCTTGAAATTTCTGTCCAAAAATCTAGAGCAGAGAGCAGATTATGCCTGGCCTTTTCTATCATGCTTCCTCTTCCCCACTCCTACATATTGCAGAGAAAACGAGCCAGAATAGAAGTTCTCCTTTCTGCTTCTGCATTTTTGAGATATGGAATTGATATTAAGGCAGGTTAAGAGAGTTTTAGTTACTCTGCTTTGGGCAGAGTGCCAGCAAATAGATGGATAGTTAACATCTCATCTAGTATAGTTATCATTCCTCCAAGTTGGGCTTGTCATCAATACCTTGAATTGCCTTTCTCTTCCTTGTTTCTATCCTGGTAGTCTGAATTCTACTCTGACGTTATCAGTTCAGTTTCTTAATCTGTTGATCTTCACCCACTACTCTTCTTCCTTGTGATATTTTTTCATTCCTCACATGACTTTTTCTTAACGTATTATCCTGCTCTGTTAGATCCCTTTTATGTAGTTCCTTTTCCTGTACAATATGCCCTTCAGAATAAGGCATGCCTTTCTTGAGCTATATTCTAGTAATGGTTTGTGACCACCAAGTTTCAATAATACCTAGAAGGTCAAATTTGCCTCCTTTCACTAATATCTCTAGTTAATTTGGTTTCTTACTCAGTTTCTGTACATTTGTATATAAACATCTAAAGTGGTGATGTTGTTACTGACTCCTTTCTAGGATTTTTGTCTTCTATGAACTTCTTGATGTTTCTGCTACTAGTTTTCTCCCTGTGTTGTAACTACTTGTATAACCTATACATAGTTTTCTTTCTTCCTCTTAAATTTGTAGGACTCCAGGAAGATTCATTTGTATCAGCTTATATAAGGGGCACATCATCCCTACTAGGCAGCTTATTATTCCTGTATTTCAAGCCATGATCCAAAAATCCAAATCCCATTCTGATACCGCTTCTTAATTAGTTGTTCACTTCCCAGATTTTTCTTTCTTTTCTGAAACCCTTGCCTTCATTGGGTAGTAATGATGAAAAATCCTTTGTGTTCACAAGGTCTTTAATCCAAGACTTCACAATCCTTTTTTTGAAAATTATTTTTTTAAATTAGTTAAATATTTCCCAATTAGATGTAATAAAAAGTTAACATTCTTTTCATAAAATTTTGAGTTCCAAATTCTCTCCTTCATCCCTGCCTCTCCTCCCTCTTTGAGAAAACAAATAGTTTGATATTGATTCCATGTGTGAAACACTTAACAGTCTTCGAGCAATGTATTGTAGATTCCTCCTGCAAATAGCATTTGTCCACCTGTGAATCACCAGAGGTAGGTAGTAGTTATTTGGTTAGGTGCCATTTGGGTCATTCTCTGATACCTATGCTACTGCCCAGCATTATACTATCTTATTTTCCTGGTTTCTCTATTGATTCCACTTTCTGCCCCTAGTTCCATTTGGACCAGCGAATACCAGAATTCATAGGACTGATGAATATTCTTAGCCTACCTATTCACTGACCTTCATTAAAGTGGCTTCTTGAAATGTTACAAATGGCCCTTCTGAGTAGGGTTTGTATTTCTCTTCCAAAGAGCCAAAATGGTCTTTCTACAATATCTTCGATGTATTCCTCTCTGAGAACCAGTATGGTATAGCTTATACATGAAAAATTCCCCCTTGAGCCTGTTAGGAAGCCTTCTCTTTGCAGTAGATTAAAACAATAAATGAGTGGTATTGAGTCATTTCATCATTCATGAATAAATTGGGGGAAATGGGAAGACCAAAATTTGTCATTTGTACTACCTTTCATGCTGAGAGTTATTTGCATTATTTAAGCAAGTATTTGTGGCAGTGCAGTACATGTTGTGCTTTTCTATCTATATTGACTAAGTTAACCCCATAATATTCATTTTTTAAACAAACCAGTCTCCCTCATATAACTTCAAGTTACGATATTTTATATGTATCAGAGTGTCACATTTCTGAGCACAAACTTGTTTTTTCATCAAAATAAGTTTCTTTTCAGTGTGTTTGAATTGTTTGGGCCAGAATCTGGTAATAAGGTAGATTTCAGAGGATTGGAGGAAGATCTTGGATTCTTAGGTTATTTATTTTGTAGTTTAAAATTAGTTGGAATTTAACATGCTATCTCCATGTTTTCTTTAGGAAAAACAAAGTCCTCCTGGGGTACTTCATTGTGGCATGTAGGTGAACCTGGGTTCTTGTAGGCTTCACTAGTGCAGCAGAAGCTCTGGCAACTTCTACCAAGATGGAAAGACTAAGCCTAGACACAGTGATGGCCTGGGTGTGTCTGTGCATGGAGATGAGTCTGGCAGAGTTCCGAGAGGTCTGTCCTGACAGGTCTGAGAGATCCTCTCTGGCTCAGAGGGGATGCATTCTGCATGCAGGGAGAGCCTACACTGATAGTTCTAACTCTTATGTTGATAACTTTAGGGAAAAGAAAGTCCTACAGTTTCACAAGGCTCTTGTAGTGCTGTGTAATTTTTCAGTGTGTGTGTGTGTGTGTGTGTGTGTGTGTGTGTGTGTGTGTGTGTCACAGGGAGAGACGAGCTCATTTAATCTATCGCTTTGCTCCATTGACATGCCCAAGGCCACTCTGGTAGTAAAAGCCCAGACTCATCCAAGTCCTTTGATGTCAAACACATTGCTTTTTACACTTATACAGTCCTTCCACTTTGAAGATGCTGAGACCACCTGGGCTACCACTTTTTGCAAATTCACTGTATGTAATACAAGAGCTTTATTCAGAGGGGGAGAATAAATAAAATTTCAATCAATGTTTTTTTTCTCCATTTGCAGTTCAAAACTACCATACAAAAAAGCAGTCATCATTCAGCTTCCCAAATTTCAAGTGTAATGGGTAGTATAATCAGAAGAATTCTCCTTCCTCTCCCTCCCATCTCAGCTCTGATTAGCATGGACCCATGTAGCACTCTAGGAGTTGGACCCCTGTCTGGTGCCACATTTGCCTTTCTATAGGCCTTGTGTATTCAGTAGAGACAGATTTGGCACTTGAGATAATGAGATCTCCAGGCCCCTGTTATGGCAGCAGCAGGAGGGCCTACTTCAAAGAAAACTGGCCTCTAAGGAATGGTTGCCCTCTGCCTGGCTGCTGGGGAAAGAGAATCACCTCCATAATCTGTGGCATGTAACTCTCTTTGGGACTTCCTGTGAGGGATGGAGGAAGGATGCTTTCTTCCAAAGTTACTACAGTTATGGTGTTTTTGAACACATTCTTCCAGCTGGAATATGAACCTGGGCCCCTGGTCTCTGGCCTCTGCTTCTTTTGCTTTGTGTTTCTTTCCCTGATCAGTTATCTCCTGTGGCTCCCTACTGTCTCTAGATCAAATATAAAATCCTTGACGTTGCTTTTAAAGTCCATCCTAATTATGCCCAAAGGGCTATAAATACTTTCATACCCTTTGATCCAGCAATACCACTCCTAGGGTTATATCCCAAAGAGATCATAGAAATGAGAGAAAGACCCATATGTACAAAAATGTTTATAGCAGCTCTTTTTGTGGTAGCAAAGAATTGGAAATTAAGGGGGTGCCCATCAATTGGGGAATGGCTCAACAAGTTGTGGTGTATGCATGTTATGGAATACTATTGTGCTATAAGAAACAAGGAGCAGATGGTCTTCATATTTACCTGGAGAGGCTTAAAAGAACTGATGCTGAGTGAGAAGAGTAGAACCAAGAGAAATTTGTACACAATTATAGACACAACGTATGTGTGATGACCCACTTTGATAGACTGGACTCTTCTCAGTAATGCAGTGATATAAGTCAATCCCAAAAGACTCATGATGGAGAGAAATATGTGCATCCAGAGAAAGAACTAGAAAGAACTAAGTTTATATCCAGATGGAAGCAAAATACCCAATTCTCCTTAAGTTTAGGATCTTCCCTCTGAAATTATCTCCCACTTATCCCTGTATATATCTTTTTTGTACATAGTTATTTTGCATGTTATCTTCTACATTAGATTGTGATCTCTTTGAAAGCAGGAATTTTTTTTTTTTTGAGGAGTGTTCCACCTGTGATTTTCATATCCTTTGACTAGTTATCAACTGGGGAATGGTTCTTATTTTTATAGCTTTGACTCAGTTCTCTATATATTTGTGAAATGAGGTCTTATCAGAGAAGCTTGCTGTAAAAAAAAATCCTCATTTTTCCCCATTTGTCCTACTCTTTCTTTTCACTCTGTCCATTCTCAAAATGTTTTGCTACTTTTTGCCTCTCTCAAACCACCCTCCATTCTCTCAGCTCCCCCTTCTGTATTCTCTTTCCCTCCTACTTTTCTGTGAAGTAAGATAGATTTCTATACCCAACTGATTATGTATGTATTCCCTCTTTGAGCCAATTCTGATGAGAGTAAGACTCCCTCTATCTCCTCCATATTTCCCTCCAATGTAAAAGCTCATTCATGCCTCTTTTTATGAAAGATATTTACCCCATTTGTACCCCTCATTTTCCCCTTCTCCCAATGCATTCTTATTTCTCACCTCTTAATTTTATTTTTTTATTATCATTTCATTACATTCAACTCACATTCATGCCTTCTGTCTATGTATACTCCTAACCACCCTCATAATGCGCAAAAGTTCTTAGGAATTACAAGTATCATCTTCCCATGTAGGAATGTAAACAGTTTAACCTTATTGAATACCTTATGATTTCTCTTTCCTATTTACCTTTTTATGCTTCTCTTGAGCCTGATATTTGAAAGTCGCATTTTCTATTCAGCTCTGGTCTTTTCATTAGGAATGCTCGGAAGTCTTCTATTTCATTAATGTCCTTTTTTTTTTTTCCTTTTACCCCTGAAGGATTATATTCAGTTTTGCAGGAGAGGTGATACTTGATTGTAATCCAAACTCCTTTCTTTTGCAGAATATCATCTTCCAAGTCCTGTGGTTTTTTAACGTAGAAGCTGCTAAATCTTATGTTATCCTGACTGCAGCTCCATTATATTTGAACAGTTTCTTTCTGACTGCTTGCAGTATTTTCTCTTTGATCTGAGAGTTCTGGAATTTGACTATAATATTCCTGGGAGTTTTCATTTTGGGATGTTTTTTAGGAGGTGATCAGTAGAGTCTTTCCATTTCTGTTTTATAATAGAATATTCTAAAATATTTCCTTCATAATTTCTTGAAAGATGATGTCTAGGCTTGTTTTTTATGACTATGGCTTTCAGGCAGGGCAGTAATTCTTAAATTATCTCTCCTAGGTCAGTTATTTTTCCAGTGAGATAATTCATATTTTCTTCTTTTTTTTTTCATTCTTTTTTATTTTTTTTATGGTTTCTTGATGTCTCATGGAATCATTAGCTTCCACATGCCCAGTCCTGACTTTTAAGGAATGATTTTTCTTCAGGGAGCTTTTGTACCTCCTTTTCCATTTAACCAATTCTACTTTTTAAGGAGTTCTTTTCTTCAGTGAATTTTTCTAACTCATTTTCCATGTGGCCAATTCTAATGTTTAGTGAATTCTCTTCAGTGACTTTTTCTATATCTTTTACCTTTTGGCCTATTCTGTTTTTTTTAAGGTGTTATTTTCTCTAGTATTTTTTGTGCCTCCTTTACCAAGTTCTTGTCTTTTTTTATGATTTTCTTCTATCACTCTCATTTCCGTTTCCCAGATTTTCCTTTACCTCTTTTATTTGATTTTTAAAATCTTTTTTGAACTCTTTTATTTGATTTTTAAAATCTTTTTTTAACTCTTCCAGGAATTCTTTTTGGGCCTGAGACCAGTTCACTTTTTTTTTTTTTGGTGCTTTGGATGTAGCAGTATTGACTTTGTTGTCTTCTTTCAAGTTGTGTTTTGATCTTCCATGTTACCATATTAACTTTCTAGTGTCTGATTCTTTTTGTTGTTGTTGTTTGCTCATTTTTCTAGCCTATTTCTTGACTTTTAACTTCATGTTAAAGTTGGGTGCTACTCCCAGGATGGAAGGAGGCACTATTCAAAGCTTCAGGTCTATTGTACAGCTGTTTTCAGAGTTAGTTCTGGGGGTCTGTAAGTTTTCAGTTGTTCAAAGGTAATATGATCTAAGGAGAGGTGTATTTACTACCTTCCTAGTCTATGCTGTGGTCTGTGAGTGGCCATAAGTACTTTATTCAGCCCTGGAACTGTGACCAGGGTTACTGCTCCATTGTGGTCAAAAGATCCAGTGTGCTAATGCCCATCCTTGCTATGGGACTGTGACCCAGGATTGTAACACACATCCGCATATGGGCAATACAACAGAATCATGCACCCATTGCCAGCAAGGGGACCCCTGTAATATCTTTCTGACCAGTTTTCCAACCCCTTGCCATCTGTGAACTGAGACCTCTGAAATCCACTGTTGCCATCAGTGATTTAGTCACCCCCCAAGGCCTGATGAACTCTCTTGCTTTTACTCTCCCCACATTGCGACCAAACTTTCCTGCCAAACTTCTGAGTTGATTTGGGCTGGGAAATTGTTTCACTCCTTTCATTTTGTGAGTTCTCTTGCTCTAGAATTCATTTTGAGGCATTATTTAAAGTTACTTGGAGGAAAATCTGGGAAAGCTCAGGGATGTCCTGCCTTTTCTCTGCCATCTTGCCTTTGCCCCCCATCATCATTTAAAAAAAATTGTTTTCTTACAAAAATATATATTCTTCTTCCTTCCACCATGTAGAAATCTTACATAGTCCTTCTTTTCTTTACCTGGTACTTCTTTCATTTATACATCAGCTGTATGACCTAGCAGCCACACTTTTGAAGGTGAATGTCAAATTGCTTAGTATGGCCACCACTTTCAGTGTAACCAAGGTCTCCATACCTCTTTCCCCCAAAAGGAAGAGAATTATGGGAAGTTGAAAGGTGCTATTTGTTTTGGAACCCCCATAAGCAGCAAATTGTTGAGCAGGTAACCAGAATTTAAAAGCAAGGAAGGTATGTATATTTCTGCAGCAGTTTCTAGAGAATTGCTAACCCAAGCTTGAGAAGCACTAGCTTGAATGAAGATATTCATCTAGTTCAGATTTTGGCCCACTATGATCAGTAGCAGAACAAAAGAGAAAAATTGAGACACGAATCCATGTGTTTCAGACCTGAATCCTAATTTGGCAGCCATTATCTATGTATTATTAGTGAGGTCAAAGTGTGGTTATGGTTGTTGTCCATTGTTCTTGAAGAGTATCAAAATGACATCACTATACTAGAGTCAAGTTTCAGTGTGTCCAACTGTGGTTGATCAGACCAATATGAGCTCTACCACAGGTCAGGCACAAATAGTCCATCTGAAAATTTGGGATGAATACTCTAAATTTGCACATCCGGCATTTCCTTTGAGCTGTTTCAATTCTGCTTTGCTCATAGAGCACAGTACTTTCTCTGATGTGGGCATACCATGCTGAGTAGTCCTGTGCCAGTGTCTCCCATGTCACACAATCAATTCCAAAGTTCTTGAGATAGACATTGAGAGTATCCTTATATCACTTCTTCTGACCACCATGTGAACACCTGCCCTGTGTGAGTGAGTTCTCCATAAAATAGTCTTTTTGGCAAGTAAGTATACATTTTGCATTCAAACAATATGTCCAGCCCATCAGAGTTGTGCTCTCTGAAGCAGAGTTTGAATGCTTGGCAGTTTAGTTTGAGTAAGGACCTCAGTGTCTGGTACCTTACCCTGTCAGGTGATCTTCAGAATCTTCCTAAGACAATTCAAATGGAAGCGATTCAGTTTCCTGGCATGGCGCTCATAGACTGTTCAGATTTCACAGGTGTACAACAACGAGTTCAAAGTGTAGGTTTTATCTGAAAGATCTTTGTAGCATAAAGTCAAATTTGTATTATTCCCAGTGAAAGGTATCCACTTAGCTACTACAGCATGCCATGTAATTACCATCCTGAGCAGGACTGGGGAAGGTTACAGCAGGAATGCTGAGTAGTGCAGAAGAGAGAATAGTTACAGCACCAGTGCAATATTCACAATGCCAACAGCAACTATAAGTATGCCAGCATAGTTCTCAATTACAAAATATAACAGACTCTATATAGAAGACAGAAGCAAAAACATTTATTCAGACACCAGAAAGCCAGATCCCAACACCAAGAAACCAAATACATCATAGCGACAAGGAAGTTAATACACCATAGCATAGCAGGGAACCACACCAAACTTTAGCCTTCCCATAAACAAGCACTAACAAGCCTAGCTGTCTTCTTGTGTGCATCCTCTCTTCCCTCCAGCTCTAACTGTTCAGACTCCCAGCTTCTTGTGGACTCTGCTTCACCCTTTAGCAAGCTCCTCCCACCATAGGCCCCATGTGATTACATTCGGCTTATTGGGGGCAGGGAAGATCTTCAAATTCTCTTTACCATTACATTTGGCCCCTAGATCTCTCATGTCCCTTACATAGCAAAAATACATTAATAATACATTTCATTACATGGGTTAAGGGGAGTTTTAGGGATTGGTAAATGGTGTCTGGAGACTTGAGAAAGTCATCTCACTACCTACATCTTTGTTGCCTTATCTGGCAAGTAGAGGTGATAATCCCTCTTCTAGTTAACTCAGTGGGGGTTTTTATGCAGACCAAATGAGGTAATGGATGGAGAAACACATTGAAGAGATTAATGTGCTATGAAGATATTAATTCTAAAATAGCATAATTAATAATAATATCTGCCATTTCATGTGAGAACCCCTTCATATATTCTTGCAGATCTCAGCTCCTTTACTAGTAGATGTCTTAATCTATTTAATTGTGGCTGTGAGAGGTTAAGTGATTTGTACCGGGGTGACATAGCCAACCAGTCTCTAGATAATATTTAAATCCAGATCATTCTGATGCAAATGCTTCACTTTAACTATAATACTTTTTTTACATGCAAATTATTGTTCCAATGTAAAGTAAATCTGCTAGGGGAATTAGACCAAAAGAGATGCTGATTGGTGATTACAAATTTAATTATATTATTTCACTGTTTTACTTCTTTCTGTTCCATTTTGGTTCAGTTGTTTCTCAATTTATGGATTAATTTGGTATAAGTATTCATCAAGAACTAGAAACAAAGCATGTGGAATTATGCTATTATGGTACTTCCAAATAAAAGAATAAGGTGTGATGGGGCAGCTAGGTGGCGCAGTGAACCAGCCCTGGAGTCAGGAGGACCAGAGTTCAAATTTGGCCTCAGACACTTAACACTTACTAGCTGTGTGATCTTGGGCAAGTCACTTAACCCCAATTGCCCTCTAAAAAGCAAACAAAAAGAATAAAATGTGGTCTACATTACCAGAAAAATCAGGGTAGACCGAATTTTGCAAGGCTTCATTTCGACCTTGACTATTCATTCTCAATCCTGTTCCAGCATAGGACCAAGTTTAAAATAGTTACCAACTCGACAGCTGGAATGCTTTTTTTTTTTTTTTTTGGTTTTGACTCTTTTTTTTTTCTTAAGTTTTAAAGAAGAATTATTGAACTACTGGAAAAACAATCACTGAAACTATAATCTCTCCTGTCTTTTCTGTCATAAATGCAAGTAACAGAATACAGTCCCACCAGTCTCCATTGCAGCACAAGAATTGCATAATTCAAGCCTTAGTTTTACAATGATACTTTTAGTTAACTGAAACTTTAGGCCTTCATGGTATTGCCAAGCCCAGAAGAGGAAAGAAAAAAGGGAGTGTTGGGAGGGGGAGGGGAGAACAACAAGAACCCTTGGGGAGTGAAATCTGCCCCACCTGAGCACTGAGCAAGGCATAGAGGAAAAAAGTACAGGGGACCCAGAGATTTCACCTGACGCTTCTCTTGCTGAAGGTAAATACAAGTGCTTAACTACTCAGAAATTCAGAAAAATAACAGAAGGGACAGGAAAAATTGAAGAAATGTAAAGAAAAGAACAGCAAACCCCAGAAGAGATTCAGCCCCACTGAGATTAAAAGGAGCATTAAGAAAGAATATGAGCAATGTGTTTGGAGACCTGGAAAGAAGATCCCATACAGCACAAGACAGGAGAGGACGCACTTCAAGAAGGGGAGACAGGAGCCTGTCGCATGAGTAATCTCCAGATACTGAGTCATGGCAAAAATTTTACCTGTCTGTAAAAGTTTTATTCAATTAAACTGAGTTGAACAAGGATTATTAAACAGTTACTAAGTGTGAGGCCAAATACTGGGAACTGTGATTATTTATTTAGGAAATTAGAAACTTTCTATCAGTGGATAATACTTCCCTCAAGGAATAGTAGAGAGATGAAGAATATACTCAGCTAGCTAGAATAATTAATATACACAAAATTTTTTTTCCCCTTCTATTCATTGTCCTTTGTTAAAACAGTTCTTTGAGGTCTTACCATAGGTAATACTTGATTATCCACATTTTACAGATGCAAAAACTGAATTGTGTTGAAGGAATGTGAACCTGTGGTTTTGTGGATTCTGGCCCTTCTACCAAGGCTGCTTGTAAACTATAACAGTTACAGATTTTAGTTGTCTGAAGCAATGTAGCATAGTTCAGCTCTTAGCAGAGTGCCTGGCATCTCTTGTTTGATTGAGGTGCTAAGTGTCTTGCATTATCACTCAGCTAGCAAGTTTCACAGGTGGGAAGTCAAACCCAGTTCTTCCTGATTCCAGGTCCAATAGTTCTTCTACTATGCCACAAGTTCAACTATAATAAAATAATGCATGGAAAGAATAATGTAGAGTGTCATAGCGTCTGAGCTAGACCATGAAGGAAAAAACATTTTAACAGATAAGGATGAAATCTTTTCCAGGCAAGGGGTCAGGGAATAGCATGTTTGTGCACAAAAAAATGAGATCTGGAAACAGCAAGTTTCTACAATAAAAAGTGTTCTAGGAGGGAGAACTATAAAGTGGGGTTGGAAAGGTAACGTGAAGCCTCACTAGTGACCTTTGTACCAAACTAAGGAGTTGGTATTTTATTCTAAAATGGGTTACATTCAAATAGTGATGTGAATTTTAGAAAGCAGCACTTTCCCTACAAGAACCTCATGGAGTTGGTGTGAAGGTTATTATCCCCATTTGGTAGATAAAGGAACAGGCTTAGAGAAGTTGTGACTTGGCCATAGTCAGCAATGGGAAGACACTTTAGGGGCATGATGCAATGAAATGTGAGTATTAGAAAGACTATTTGGGCAGCAATATGAAGGATGGGTTGAACAGAGGAAAGGCTAAAGGCAGAGGAAACCAGGAAGTTATTTTAAAACTACAGGTGAAAGATAATTAGGGATTACACTCAAGAGGTAACAGTGGGAATAGAAAGGAAGGGATAAATGCCAGAGACATTTTGAAATGTCAGGCCTTGGCTTTGGCAAGGGGTGATGAGTAAAGAGAGAACATGGATGAAAGGGAAGAGTAAGAATAACAACAAATTTTTTAGCCTGAGTGTCTAGAAAAATGCTGATAGCATCAATAAGAAAGGGAATTTAGGAAAGACAGATTTTAGAGATAATTCAGTATACCAAACATTTATTAAGTTACTGCTATGAGGTAATCATTGGAAAATGAATGGACCCTGTTTTGGACATAATTTAGTTTTTGAGGTATTGGACAAATATTTAGGTGAAAATATTGAATAGACAACTTTAAATCAAAGAGAGTTCAGAGAAGGGTCAGGCCTAGCAATATACTTTTCATCCATTCAAAAACTATTTACTAAGTAAGTACATTGTGTTTAAAAAGAACTGTGCTAAGCATTCTGGGTTCAGAGACAAAAATGTAACAATCCCTGCCCAAAAGAAATTTATTGTCTACTGGGGGAAAACATCTTGTACCCAGATAATTCAATATAAAATATATACACAGGAATTTCAGAGTGTATAAGAAAGGCACAACTTTGGGGGAGGGAATGGTCAGAAAAGGGCTCCTGTAGGAGCTAGCATCGAAGTTGGACCTTGCAGGAAGTTAGAGGTGAGGAGTGAAAGCATTCCAGGCATGGGGAAATGCTCGGACACAGAATCTTTTGTACGAAGGGAATTGAATATTATGTACAAGGAATAGTAAGTATGCCACTTTGTCTTGAACTTATAAAGTGCCTAAGGGGAAATAGAATGCAGTCCATCTAGAAAGACAGGCTAGAGCTAGATTTTGAAGGATTTTAAATGAAAATTCAGAGGAGTATGTATTTTATCCTAAAGGTGATAGGGAGTCACAAAGTTCTTAAGCAGTGGAGTGACATGGTCAGAATTGTGCTTGAAAGAAGATTATTTTAGCAGTTATATGGAGGATGGATTGGAGAGGGGAGAGACTGAATGCAGGAAAACCAATGCAGAGACTATTACAAAGGTACAGGTAAGATTTAATGAATATCTGAAGTAGAGGGGTAGCAATATGAGTGGAGAGAAAGGAGCTGAATGTGACAAGTGTGGAGGTAGAATTATAAAACTTAGCAACTTAGTGGCTGTCGTGGTGGTGGTTAGTGGGAGTGAGCAGGGTTATAGGGATTGGGAAGAATCAAGGAAACCTGGGTTACTGGAATAATGGTGGCACCTCTGCAGAAAGAAGTTAAGGAGAGAAGAGAAGTAGGGATGGGGAGGGAGGAATAATGAATATTTTGGACATATTGAAGATCATATATTTATAGCTGTAAGAGACCTCAGAGGCTATGTAGTCCAACCCTTGCATATTATGGATGAAGAAACCAGAAAGGTTAGGGGGCCTTACATCAAGTCATAGAACAATGGGCAAGATTCAGATCAGGCCCTGACTCCTCAACCTGTGCTCTGTTTTTGTGTTACTCTGCCAGAGCACTAACAGGAAGGAATACTTGTGATGTGGCCCTGGGCCTGGATCTACAACCTAGGATTCATCTGCATTGAGATGGTGAGCGAACCCATGAGAGCTGAAAAGATCACCAGCAAAGACCCTAGGGCCACCGTGGGGAATGACCAGAGTTAGGGGTCAGTCCGTTTGAGAGTCATTTGCTTATTGAAGCCCTGGAAATTAATGAGATTGCCGTTGAAGAAAGCAGTGAGCCTCCAGAGTCTTATATTGTGCCCACATAGTTTAGGATGCTTGAAGGGACCTTGAAGAGCATGTCATCCAACATCCCTTCTCCTCCTCTTGCCCTCCCCACATCCATATTTTTACAAGTGACAAGAATTAAACTGAAACGGCCCCGGTGACATGCTCCAAGCTACAGAGGTCACTGGGTTTTGAGCACAAGCCCTCTGATTCCAGTATCCATCACTTGCCTACACTGTGCTGCCAGCAGCAGAAGGGGCAGGAGGAAGGCATGGAGGAGTGGTAAGAGAATTAGGAGGAGAACTAGGAAGGAACAGTGTTACAGTAAGCCGGGGTAGAGAAAGAGCATCAAGGAAGAGAGGGGTCATAGAGTCATAGGTGAGGAACTGTAAAATAACATGGAGTCCAAAGACAGTAAGAACTAAGAAAAAGCCGTGTGAGTTGGCCATCAGGAAGTCATTGAGATGCCTCACAGAGACCTGACTTCTTCAGGAGGAGGATGGAAACAGAAGCCAGATCCCAGGAGCATAAGGAATGAGTATGTAGTACTCATAGCAGAGATAGTTGAGTGTTGGCTGTGCAGTCTTGGGGATTTAGCAGTAAAGTGGACGAGAGAGTCGGAGAAGACACCACAGAGACTGGGAAGGCCTGAGTAAAGAAGACAAATGGGAAGCTATCAGTCAAGAGGTTGAGATAAGACAAGGAGAGAAATGATGGATAGTAATAGCTAACATTGACAGAGTGCTTTAAGGTTGACCGAGCCCTTTCCATGTATTACTTTATCTGTCCTCACAAACATCCCTAAGAGAATGAAACAAGTCCCTGACCTCAAGGAATTTACAGTACGTAAGTAAAGCTATCCAGAGTCAATACCAGGTGCTTCTGGTGTGGAGACATTAATGGTAGGGGAAAGGGGCTAGAAAAGGCCTCCTATAGACCCTGAACTGAGAGCTTTGAAGGAAACGATCTTCTGAAGTGGAGGCAAGGTAAGAGGACCTTTCAGGCATGAGAAAAAGCACATACAAAGGCTGGCCTTTGTGAGGAAGAGCAGGGAGGTCAGTGGCCGTGTACTAGAGTGTGCAGAGAGGAGCTCTATGTAATTAGGCTGTGTAGGAGCCAGGTTGTATTTCCAAGGGCACAGTACTCAGTTTGGAGTCAAAAAGCCTGGGTTCAAAAGATGTGTCTGCTTTTAACTTTCTCCGAAGCCTCGAGCAAGTCAATTAACCTCTCTGGGTCTCTGTTTCCTCTTCTGCATTGAAACAGGTGATCTCTGTAGGCCCTTCCAGCTCTAAATCTATAGCCAGTCAATCAAAAAGCATTTATTGAATGCTTGCTTTGTGCCAAGCAGTATCTGAGGCACTGAGAATACAAAGACAAACAAGGAACATTTTTTGCTGTCTAAGCTGCTATGCTCTTTCACAAGAGATGACATATATACACATACGTGTATACAGAGTCAAAATATGCTGAATAAATAGACAATAGATACAGGGTAGTTGGGGAGGGAGAGCACTAACCTTTGGTGAGGTGGGGAGCTTCATCTGGTGCTTGAAGGAACTAAGGGATTCTTAGAGGCAGAAATGTATGGAGATAGGAGATGAAATGTTATGTATGAGAAGTAGATAGAATGAAATCTGGCCTTAACATGGAATGCAGGAAAGGTAGAAAAGGAAATAAGCATTTGTTAAACACTTAGCTTATGTGTCAGATACTGTGCTAATTAAGCACTTTACAAATATTATATCATTCGATCCTCGTAAAAACCTTGAGAGGCATTATCCCCATTTTACAGTTAAGGAAACTGAGGCAAGTGGCAATTAAGTGACTTGCCCTGGATTACGCAGTGTCTGAGGCCATATTTGAGCTACCTGGCTCCAGGGCCAACATATCTGCTGTATCACCTTGCTGCTTCTAGGGGAGTAATGTTTAATGAGACTGAAAAGATTAGTTGGGGCCAAGTTCTGAAGAGCTTTAAAGACCCAACAGAGGCATTTCTATTATTGGCCTTGAGCTGGTTTTTGGTTTTTTGTTTTTTAGTGGAATGGAATGGGTCATCTCATGATCATTTCCCATCGTTAGAGGTATTCAAGAGAGTCACAGATGACTAGCAGGTACACTTTGGACCCAGGTAGAACTATTAGATTTAGCAGATGCCAAAGAGTTCATAGACTTGTTTTTAATTTTTTACTTTATTTTCTTCAACTAACAAGCATCCAATCTCTTTCCCTCCTATTCCCAACTTAAAAATTAAACTCCAGCCACAAATAAGTATAATCAAAAACATTCTTCACTTGTCATATCCCAAAGTACATATCTTCCTCTGTAGGCAAAGTCTGTCCTATCTCCATCAGAAGGTAGTTAGCATAGCACTCGCTTTTCTGAGGTCTATTACTCTACCCTTCTCAACTGACAGAGGAGGAAATAAGCCCATAGAGGTGAACTAATGAAGACCAACGTCACACAGCTAATTAGTGGCAAAACAGGAATTGGAATCAATGTCCTATCTTAAAATCTGGTGTTTTTATATTGAGTTGCTATTAACTTTTCAAATATAATTCCCTTCAAAAATCCATGAGAGTACAGAATGTCTACAAGCTTAAAGATCCTTAAGAAACCAGAGGAGAGGTTTCACAAACTTCACCTGTGTCATAGTTAATTAACTGACAAAAGTCCTACAGTCGTTGTAAAATGAAAATTGATAACTAAAAATGAAATGGATTTATCTTTGCCAATATGGAAGAGTGTCCGAGAAAATGGAGAGTTCTATTGTAGTTGTTTATACAAGGACAAACATATCCTTTTCTTGAAACTAGGAGAAAAATCATAGCTGTATTTATACAACACTTTACAGTACAGAACTTTCACATTCATTATCTCATTTAATCCTCACAGCAGCCCTATGCGGTAATTTTGATCTCTGTTTTACAGAGAGGAAAACTGAGATTTTAATAAACTGCTCAGATCCACAGGGTTGGTGTCCTTTGTGCTTAAAGAAAACCAAAATGGTATCATTGTGTTAGAGTCAAATCATAGTGTTTCTGGCTGTGGCTGAGCAGAAAGGCTCCACCACCCCTTGGACACGGATAGTTTGTGTGAACGTTTGGGGCAGATTCTCTTCTCGCTGTTCTTTTGAGTTACTTCAGCTCTGCTCTGCTCATATCCAAACCCAAAACATGGGTCAGAAGTGTTGGGTTGAGAACTCAAGCCCTGGTGTGTGTTCCTGTCACCCCAGAAATCAGTTACAGCATCCCTGATTCCAGCTTTTAGGTTTTGGGTTAATTCATAAAACATTGTTTCCATGTTCAAGATGCTTAGGATACTTTAAAGTCAAAGCAAACAAATGCCTGCCTTCCATAAGTTTATATTTCACTAAGGGATACTGTCTGTAAATAGAGAAATAAATACAATTTGAGCTGAGAAGTGTTAACATCTGGGCCTTGAAGAAAGAGCAAAGGGTTCTAAGAGCTGGAGGTGAGAAGGGAGCACTGCCTGTACAAAGGCACAGAGGTGGGAGGTGGGGAACAAGTGGTCCGGTTCAACCTCTGGTCAGTGAAGCAGCATTTATTAAGTGCCTGCTCTGTGCAGGCACTGTACCAAGTACTGGGCATACGACATACCGAGAATGAAACCACTTCTACTCCCAAGGAGTTTATAGGGAAACAAGAAGCACATATATCATTATAGACAGAATAAAGACAAGGTTTTTATGGAGGAAGAGGGACTAGCAGTTGGAAGGATCAGGAAAGGCTTCACATGGAAGAGGTGCTTGAGCTGGGCCTCGGAGGACAAAAGAGACTGAGGAAGTGGCAGGGAGAGGGTGCTTCAGTCACAGAGAAGAGGTAGTACAGGGCAGAAAGGCAGGGGATGGAGTGTTATGTGAGCAATAGAGAAGATGCCTGTTTGACTGGATTGCTGAGAGGGGTTATGAGGCTGCTAGAAGGGTAGATTGGGACCAGGTTGTGGAGGGCTTGGCTTTAAAAGCTGAACAGAAGAGTTTATAATTGATTCTATCATAGTATAGAGGAGATAAGTAACCAGGATCTGCACTTAAGGAAAATCATTGACTGCTAGGAGATTGGGGGGGAGGGGGCCAAGAAGAAAAGAAACTTGCAGTAAATGAAGTCCTGAGCTAAAGTGCAACTCTATAAATAAAGAGGTTGGATTCAAGAAATGTTGTGGAAGTAGAAATATCAACATTCAACAGCTAATTGGATATGTGGGGTTAGTGACAGCTTGAGTCAGCACATTGAGACAGGTACTGGCTAGCCAGTTATTAAATTGTCATTGTGAGAATTTACACCTTGAAAATTGAAAAATGCTACAAATCAAGATTTGGGTTATTGTTTTTTAAAGGGAAAGAGAATAAGTATTTAGATAGTGCCCACTATGTATCAGGAAAAGTGCTAATCACTTTACAAACATTTCATTTGATCCTCACAGCAATCCAGTGAGGTAAGTCCTATTATTATCCTTATTTAACAGTTGAGGAAACTGAGGCGAACAGAGGTTAAGTGACTTGCCTAGGGTCACACATCTAATGCATGTCTGAGTTTGGATTTGAACTCCAGGCCTAGCCTTCTTTTCACTTCATCCCCTAGCTAACTCTGACTTTTTGTTTTGTTAATTGTCTGTACTTAAGTGTTGAAAAAAATGTTAATGATGCAGATAAACTTAAAAGTATGTTACCTTTTCTTCTTTCTTTTTTGGGAGGGGGGGGGGGGGGCATACCTAGTTATTCAGTGTTTGCTAGTACACTCTTCCAGTCAAGGATGATGCCAAGATCAAAAACCTGAGAGATTGGAAGAATGATGATTCCTTTGCATAAAAATAATGTGAAATGTCTGAAAAGGTTGGATAGAACCACATTGTAAAGAGCTTTAAGCATCACACTGAGGAGTTTGTCCTTTAACCAAATGATGGTAGGTTAGCCACTGAAGCTTCTTTTTTTTTTTTTTTTTTAAAGCAATTGGGGTTAAGTAACTTGCTCAAGGTTACATGGCCAGGTGTTTCTGGGTGTGGTGCTAAGTATCTGAGCCCAGATTCGATCCCCAGTTTATCCCAACACTGGGGCCGGTGCTCTCACTCGCTGAGCCACCTGGCCACCCCTAAGCAATTGGGGTTAAGTAACTTGCTCAAGGTTACATGGCCAGGTGTTTGTGGGTGGGTGCTAAGTGCCACTGAAGCTTCTTAAGCAGGGAAGTGACACATTCAGATCTGTGCTTTAAGAAGATTTTTTTGCAGCTCTACAAAGACACAGATTGGAGAGGAGACAGTGGAAACATGGAGCCCAATTAGGCTTTTAAAATACTCTAAACAAGAAGTAATGAGGGCTTGAATGAAGATAGTGACTGTGTGAGGAGAGAGAAGCTTTGGAGGAAAACAATGACAAGCTTTGACAGGCTATGAAAGCTCAGCAGAAATAGGGATGTTTGACTAAAGACTGGAGATAGCATGAGTTCTGTTTTAAACATGTTGAGTTTGAAGCGTCTAAGGTCTACCCAAGTGGAGATGTCCATCTTGGACAATTGGTGATATGGGACTCAGTCTTAAGTGAAAGGTGAGGCTAGATTTATAGATTTGGCGGTTTTTTACCTGGAGAGAATAATGGAACCAGGGAGAACTAATGGCAGCTAGCTGGGGCAGTGGATAGAGTATTAGACTGGAAATCAGGAAGATCTCAGTTTGCATCCTGCCTCAGGTATTTACTTGTGTGATGCTGGGTAAATTATTCAGTTTTCTCACCTGTAAAATGGGGATATAGTAATAGCATCTAACTCACAGGGTTGTTGCGAATTCAAATGAGATAACATGTAGAGTGCTTTTTAAACATTAAAATGATATATAAATGCTATTATTTTGTTAAAATGTTCAACTTTATTAAAGAAATATTAAATAGGAATAGATGTTTGTTATTCAGAATATACATTTTCTCCTCTTGTACCCCTTGCAATTTAGTCTAATGAAGGAACCGAAAACTCTAAAAATAATTTACCTCCTGCCTTTGGCTTTTTGGGAGAGGGAGAAGGGAGGAAAAATAGACTTTCTAGCTCCTAAGAGAGAACTGCTAAGTTCCAGCTTCAGCAACAGAGCAGGGGAATCACTGTCATGTCTGTCATCTTACTTGATCATCAGAGATGTGTGGTATTAGCCTTTTCCTCGTTTTACATATGTAGAAACAGAGGCTCAGGCAGGATGGTTAGAAACCAGCCTAGGAACAAGTAGGAAGGAGAGCCCATGGTGGCTATGAGAACTTGACTTTCCCCTGTTCTATTAATGAGGAGCCCTCCCTTTCCCAGTAGTGGCAAGGGTGGTGTTTGTACCTAGCCCACACACTGGTCTGATAGACCCTAGCCTAGAATATAAGGGTATTATTTTTATGCTTTTTCTACTCTAGCTAATTTCCCAATACTTCTCAATTGTAGTTACCCTGTATACTTGGGATTAATCAATTAAATAAATATTTATTGCTTATATGGGAATTCATTGGACATGATTCTATTAAACAAGTTTTCCTGGAGCCAAAATATCAACAAAAATATTTGCTATAGAAGATGCTATTGTCAGTTTGGCTTAGGCACACATACAACTCATGTGCTATGTGCTTATCCATGAGCTCTCAGAATATCACGCTCTTAGGTCCGTGTTCTCTAAAGACAGCTCAGACAATACTACTGAGATAACTAGTTCTTGACTGAATCTGAAACTGTACCTACCCTTACATATTCCATTCCATTGCATGGATTTTGGAGCAGCACAATCATTGACCCTGAACTGGTGCTGACCCAGTGAAGCCTCCTCCTCACTGCACTTGACACAGAGGACAAAACCGGGCCCTGACCCTAGGCATTGCTGGAGCTCTTCCTCTGCTCACATGCCTATTCATTGTTAGCATAGCTTTACTTGTAGTCTCGTGGGATCCAGGATATATTGGTCCACTTTCCACTATCTGGCTACTCTAGCCAGGAGTGACAATGGATCAGCCTTGATTGGATTGAACTGCACCATACTAAAGCTCTATTAAACCATCCTGGGAATCCTCCAATACCCTCTACTAGGTATCATCTGAATCCTCTTCTTCCTCCCTGCTCTACAGTGCTCTACTTTCCCTACAATTTAGATAGTTTTTTTATGAAGTTTCCTATGACACAGTGATCTTTAAGGACAAATTCTATATAATAAGCACATGTGACTTGTTCTTAAAGCTCCCTGTTTCATTGCCTTTAGAATAAAATGCAAGATCCTCTGTTGGGCATTTCAAGGCCTTCATAGTCTGGGGCTGGCTCATCTTTCTTAGTTTGTTATACATCATTCCCATCTCACTCTATACTCCAGCTAAATTTACTCACTTTTGGTAATCTTTTTGTACAAGATTTCATCTCTCATGCCCCTGCTTTGAACAGTCAATTCTCCATGCCTAGACTATATTCCCTTCCCTCCACTATTTGAATCCTTTTCTCCCTTCAAAGCTCGGTTCAAGTGATGTCTCCTTCATGAGGTCTTTCCTAATCCTCCTGTGGTACCCTCCATGAAAGTTATTTGTTTTGCTTTTCATATGTGTTATAGTTAATAATTCTGTGCACATATTGTTTCCCCACAATGGTATGTAGCCTTCCTAAAGGGGACTGGTTTTTGTCTTTGTATCCTGAATATTAATATAATGCCTAGTACACACTAGGTACTTATTAAATATTTGTTAATTGATTTCTGTTTACTAAGCTCATAACCTATCTATACCCAACTATCTGGCCTTGAAATTAAGCAAATGTGAATTTTAGTCCTGTTTCTGTGACCCCAGGCAAGTGACTTCTTCTCTCAGTGTTCTAGGAACGTCTATCACTAGAAGGGGAAAGTGAGGGACAATCTGCACTAGTAGAGGTAGTGCCTTAATGAGAGCTCCCTATAATGATGTAATCACAAAGCAGGACTGATCAAAAAGAAATGTGTGATAACTTACCTGAATGCTTTATCCTTTAAGGCCCTCTTCATAATAATTCTATGATGTATTTCATGCAGATATTATTTTTACAGATGGAGAAACTGAGGCTCAGAGAGATTATATTACTTTTTAGAGGTCACACTGAAGTCTTTCATCATCTTATCCAGTTTCTTTATTTTCTAGATAAAAGCATTGAAACCCAGAAGGGTTAAGTGACTGCTCCATGTTCTCTTGCATCATAGTGAAATTCCAAATCCCAGTCTCAGCACACTCCAGTGTGTTTTCTGATACCTTATGCTGCCTCCCTTCCACTGGGCTCCTTCTCTGAAAGCAGACCTTAGCACATGATAATGTCATGTAAACTACATGCAGAATATTTTAGAAAGATATAGAAATAGTTCAAAGTGGGCAAGGCTGGCTGTAATTGTACTAAAACAAGGTTTAAACTAGCATTTTAAAATGCCAAAATATAGCTAAAAATGAACAATTATATTTTATAAAGCTTATTTTAGAGAATTCTTTCTAAGAAAACAATGTCATGGTACTTACCTTAGTACTGTACTTTCTCCCCATTCAATTTTCTCCAGAGATCTAGCATATCAAACTTTTCTAAGATTCTATTAATCTTCTTAACTTCTTGTTTATTTTGTGGTTAGATTTATCTAGTTCTGAGAGGAGAAGGCTGAGGTCCCCCACTAGTATAGTTTTACGATTTGTCTGAAATCATGATTGCTACCCCTGCTCTTTTTACTTCAGCTGAAGCATAATATATTCTGTTCTAGCCTTTCACCTTTACTCTGAGTGTGTCTTTCTGCTTCAGATGTGCTTCTTGTAAACAACATATTATAGGATTCTGGTTTTTAATCCACTCTGCTATCTGCTTCCATTTTATCAGTTCATCCCATTTAGATTGACAGTTATGATTACTAACTGTGTATTTCCCTCCATCCTATTTTCCCTTCTTTATACTCTCTCTCTCTCTCTCTCTCTCTCTCTCTCTCTCTCTCTCTCTCT
>NW_027185761.1:20849027-21022266 GCF_028583685.1 Petaurus breviceps papuanus
CTCTCTCTCTCTCTCTCTCTCTCTCTCTCTCTCTCTCTCTCTCTCTTTCTCTCTCTCTCTCTTTCTCTCTCTTTTTCTCTCCTTCTCTCTTCCTCCCTCCCTGCCCGCCTTTTGTCCTAGACCCCCTCAACAGTGTTTTGCTGTTGATCACCACTTTCCTCAGTCTGCCCTCTCTTCTTGTCCCCCTCCCCTCCTTTTTCCCTATAGGGTAAGGTAGATTTCTATAGACAACTAATTGTGTATGTTATTCCCTCTTTGAGCCAAATCTGCTGAGAGTAAGGTTCAAGCAATGCTAACCCCCACCCTCCTTTCCCACCATTGTAAAAGGTTTTTTTGTGCCTCTTCATATGATATAATTCACCTCCGTTCTGCCTCTCCTTTTCCTCTTCTCCTGGCACAATCCTCTTTCTCACCCCCTAATTTTTTTATATCATTCCATCAAAGTCAACTTATACCCATACCCTCTGTCTATATACATTCGTTCTAAGTGTCCTAATAGAGATAAAATTCTTAAAACTGTTACAATTATCATCTTCCCATGTAAGAATATAAAAGTTTAACCTTATTGAATAATTTATGGGGTTTTTTTTCTTTCCTGTTTACCTTTTTGTGCTTCTCTTGAGTCTTGTATTTGAAAACTGAATTTTTGTTCAACTCTGGTCTTTTCATCAGGAATGTTTGAAAGTCCTCTATTTCATTGAATATCTGTTGTTGTTTTTTTTCTGAAGGATTATACTCAAATTTGCTGGGTAATTGATTCTTGGTGGTAATCCAAGCTCCTTTGCCTTCTGGAATATTATATTCCAAGCCTTCTGATCCTTTAATATAGAAGCTGGTAAATCATGTGTAATCCTAACTCCTTAATATTTTAATTGTTTCTTTCTGACTGCTCGCATTATTTTCTCCTTGACCTGAGAGTTCTGGAATTTGGCTGTGATATTCCTGAGAGTTTTCATTTTGGGATCACTTTCAGGAGACGATTGGTGGATTCTTTCAATGATTATTTTCCCTCTTGTTCTAGAAGATATCAGGGAAATTTCCCTTGATAATTTCTTGAAAGTTACTGTTGGGGCTCTTTTTTTTTATCATTATTTTCAGGTAGTTCATTAATTCTTAAATTCTCTCTCCTGGATCTATTTTCCAGGTCAGTTATTTTTCTAATGAGGTACTTTACATTTTTCATTTTTTAAAATTTTTTTTGATTCTTAAAGTCTCATAGAATCATTAGCTTCTACTTGCCCAGTTCTAATTTTTAAGAAAATCATTTCTTCAGTTAGCTTGTTTTACCCATTTGGACAGTTCTGTTTTTTAAGGATTTGTTTTCTTTGGTGGAATTTTGTATATTTGTGCAAGTTGCTCCTAATAAAGCAGGCTTTTCTGGTGAGTCTCATCTTCTTTAGACCTATACAGTCCTCCAGACTGCTATCATAACTTTGGGGGAATGGGCCCACCTCCTGCCAGAGGCAAGAACTCAGGATGGTAAGAAATAAGGAGCTTTGCCCTCTAGCGAGCAGCCACCTCCCCTGGGACCTCTAACAGTTTTTTAGAATCAGTAGTACTACTTGAGGTGGATCTTGCCACAGAGTGAGGCAAGTGACTCCAGTTCAGAGGATTTACATGGTCCTCCAGATGCTTGAGTGCCAGTGGCATCAAGCCTCCAAACACTACAAGGCTTCCTGAGGTCCATAATCACTAAGAAAATTCAGCCTAACCACAGAGGAAAGAGCAAAAAGATGAAAGATAATAAGTAGCATTTATATTATTGTTCTTCAGTCATGTCCAACTCTCTGTGAGCCTATTTGGGATTTTCCTGGAGAAAGTATTGCAGTGGTTTGCCATTTCCTTTTGCAGCTCATTTTATAAATGAGGAAACTGAGACAGGAAGGATTAAGTGATATGTCCAGGATCACACAGCAAGTAAGTGTTTGAGGTCAGATTTCAGTCCAGGAAGAGGAATCTTTCACTGTACCACCTGGCTGCCCTAGCTAGCCTTTAGATAGCATTTTAAAGTTTGTAAATCACTTTCCATATATTATTTCATTAGATACTCACAATCTGTTAGTACCCCCATTTTACAGATGAAGAAACCTAGACAGACAAAGGTTAAAGGACTTGCCCAGATTCGCATAGCTAATGAGTAAGGCAAGATCTGAACTAAGGTCTTCCTGACTCCCAAATCCAGCTTTCTGTTCACTGCACCGCCTAACAATACACTGTGGCCATATTGGAACAAGAGGGAAGAAAAGTTTTTTACTGTCCACTATCTGCCAGGCACTATGCTAAGTACTTTTTTTTTTTCATTTTTGAAATGCTTTATTATTAACTTATGATTTACATCATTCATTTCCACCAGATTTTGAGTTACAAATTTTCTCCCTGTTTTTTCCCTACCCACCGCCCCAAAATGGCAGTCCCACAGGATATCCCCTCCTCCAATCTGCTCTCTCCCATATTTTCTCCCATACCCCTTTCAACTTTTCCAGTAGGGCATGATGGATCTCTATGCCCCAGTGCCTGTATATCTTATTTCCCAATTACAGGTAAAATAGTATTAATAATTGTGTGTGTATATATATATTTTTTAAACATATGATTTTAAAACTTTGAATTTCAGATTCATTCCCTTGCCCACTTGTCACCCACCCTTACTGGGAAGATAAGCAGTTCAGTAGAGGTTGTACATGTGTAGCTAATGCAAAACATTAACATAGTAGATATATTGTAAAAGACTGACTATATTTCCTTCCCTCCTATCCCATCTCCCACTTGTTCTATTCTCTACTTTGATCCTGTCCCTTTTCAAAAGTGGATGCTTCCAACTTCTCTCCCCCCAGACTGCCCTCCCTTCCATCATCCCCCCTCTCATCCCCTTACCCCCTCCTATAGGGTGAGATACCCTATTTAGTGTGTATTTCATTCCCTCCCCAAGCCAAATTCAATGAGAATAAAGTTGACCTATTCCCTTTTGCCTTCCTATTCTTCCCCTCTATTGTAACCATTTTTCCCTTGCCTCTTCTATATGAGATACTTTATCCCATTCTGTCTCTCCCCATCTCCTCTCATTATATTCCTCTCTCACCTCTTAATTTCACCTTTTAAGTGTCATCCCTTCCTATTAAATTGGTCCTGTGCCCTCTATCTATGTATACCTGTAAACATATATATACACATTCACATATGTATTCATATGCCCATATACCCTCATATATAGACATATATATGTATATATATATATATTTCTATTCCCTTCAACTATTTTCATACTGAGAAAAGTTTCATAAGTTACAATTATTGTTTTTTCATGTAGGAATTTTAATAGTTCAACTTTGATAAGTTCCTTATGATTCCTTTTCCCTGTTTACCTTCTCATGCTTCTCTTGCTTCTTGTATCTGAGTGTCAGATTTTCTCTTCAACTCTGATTTTTTTCATCAAGAATCCTTGAAAGTCCTGTATTCCACTGAATGACCATATTTTCCCCTGAAACATGATACTCAGTTTTGCTGGGTAGGTGACTCTTGGTTTTAATCCCACCTCCTCTGCCCTCCGGAAAATCATAATCCAAGCCCTTCGATCCCTCAGTATAGAAGCTGCCAGATCCTAGGTTATTGTGATTGTGGTTCCACAATATTCAAATTGTTTCTTCCTGGCTGCTTGTAATATTCTCTCCTTAATCTGGGAATTCTGGAACCTGGCCATAATATTCCTAGGAGTTTTCTTTTTGGGATCTTTTTCAGGAGGTGATCAGTGGATTCTTTCAAGCTCTATTTTGCCCTCTGGTTCTAAAACATCCGGGCAGTTTTCTTTGAGAACTTCCTGGAGGATGATTTCTAGATTCTTACTTTGATCATGGCTTTCAGGTAGTCCATAATTTTTAAATTATCTCACCTGGATCTATTTTCCAGGTCAGTGGTTTTTCCCATGAGATACTATTGCCTTCTATTCTTTCATTTGTTTGGATCTGTTTAACAGCCTCTTGATTTCTCATAAAGTCATTAGCTCCCATTTGCTCCAATCTAATTCTGAAGCAATGATTCTCCTCATTGAGCTTTTGAGATTCTTTTTCCATCTGGCAAATTTGGCTTTTTAAGGCATTCTTCTCCTCTTTGCCTTTTTGAGCCTCTTTTGCCATTTGAGTTAGTCTATTTTTTAAGGTATTATTTTCCTCAGTCAGGCTGTTGACTCTCATTTCATAATTTTCTTGCATTGTTCTCATTTCTCTTCCCAATTTTTCCTCCACTTCTCTTATCTGCTTCTTAAGGTCCTCTATGGCCTGTAACCAGCTCGTATTTTCCTTGGAAGCTTTTGGTGCAGGAGTTCTGACTTCATTGTCTTCCTCCTGTTCCAAGCTTTGATCCTTTTGGTCCCCAAAATAGGAGTCTACTGTTGAGTTCTTCTTTTTTGCTTTGTTTCCTTTGCCTGGTCATGTTGCCACTTAATTACTTGACTTTTGGGCTTTTTGCCACAGTAGGACTCTGCCACCAGACAGGGGAGCTTCGTACCAAATGCTGAGGTTTTCTCAGCTGCCAGAGGTATTAGTTGGGTGCCCTTGCTGAAGCCTCCACACGCTCTGGCCAGCTGGACACGCACCTCAGGACCTCCACCCTAGACCACAATCCAGATCCAAGTAGGTTAAAGCAAGAGCGATTAGGTCACTTGTTCCCCCTACACTCTGCAGGCCAGGGGCAGAAGCTGCCACA
The DNA here is from genome assembly GCF_028583685.1 of Petaurus breviceps papuanus. Lineage (NCBI taxonomy): Eukaryota > Metazoa > Chordata > Mammalia > Diprotodontia > Petauridae > Petaurus > Petaurus breviceps. The sequence goes on from NW_027185761.1 coordinate 20,853,726, forward strand.
TGGCTGCACCGGTGGCTCCTCAGCTGCTTCTTGCCCTGGGGGCAAAAGCCGATGCACTCCCAACTACTGGGTCCCAAAATCTGCAATGCACTGACCTCTCACTTTGTCCTTTGCATCTATGTGTTGATAATTCTGGAGACAATCAGTCCCGCCCTGGGGCTAAAACATCCGGCTCACATGGATCTGGGCTCGGCTCCCAGAGCCCTGTACCAGTCGGCGGCCTACTGGACTGTCCTCAGTGGGAGGTTAGCTTCTCTGTGTCATTTTGTGGGTTCTGCAGCTCCAAAGTTTGTTCAGAGTTCCCTTTTACATGAATTGGGGAAGGTGGAAGCTGGAACGGTGCGGAGGTCCTGCTTCTACTCCGCCATCTTGACTGCTAAGTACTTTTTTATAAATATTATCTAATTTGATCCTTACAACAACCCTGGTGGACAGGCACTATTATGATCCCCATTTTACAATTGAGGAAACTCTATTGTACCACTAGTTGGATGGACCACCCATGGAGCTTGACCATTCTTTGTACATATATCTTGGACAGATATATGGCCAGAATTGGACATTGAAGAGATCAAGTTGGATTGTCTTTGGAGAATTACAGTTATCTTAATGACTCTATGCTTCCTGAGACAGAAGATCTATTTTTTAAAACTAGTATTCTTCTAATGATGTTATATCACTGGGTGTCTTGGAATAACACAGCTTCTGAAGAATTGAAGCTGATGTCATACAAAGTGCAGTAGAGAGACTCATGGTGGGTGTGAATAACACATTACAAATGAGAAATTACCTAGGAGAAGCATTATAAAGGATGTCCTCAAAGAAATGTGTATCAGGAAAAAGAAAGATAGACTAGTCATATAGTGAGGAAAAAAAACCAGTGGATTCTCCATTGAAGTCCACACATGTGAAAAGGACAGGAAGAAAGCCCCCAGAATGTTGGGTGGGATCTTTTTGGTAGAATTATAGGAAGATATGAACATGAGTCACATTAAATGGGTACATATGCGTGGGTTGAGATCTCTTAAGTGTCATTGGGTCACAGTCTACCTTGTTTTGGAAGTATTGTTGTTATTAATGCCAATGTCATTGTAGACCCTGGGGATTATTGCCCTAAGGAAAAACTGTCTAACAATTAGAGCTACCCAGAATTGAAATGGGCTGCCTCAGAAGATAATGGATTTCCCCTGGCTAGAGACACTTAGGCTATGTTTAGATGAGATTCTAGTTCAGATATGGATTGTACTAAATGGCCTCTGAGAGTCTTTCCAATTCTGACAGTCTGTGATTCTGAATACCCATATCAACAAAATTATGCATCCATCAAAGTGATAATACTCAAAAGAGCCCTGAGATTCATAAAAGTAGAACATTCTTTCCCTAGGAAAGAAATGAAATAAAACTCTTCCTCCTTTTGATAGGATGTTACAGTTTTCTTTTAACATAAGGAAAAAAAGATTTCAAATAAGTTGGTACTTTGAAACTTTTTATAGAAATTAAAACACTTTTGATACCAAATTCTCAATCTATATTTTCTCCCCATCCTGCCCCCCCCTTTTTTTTTCATCTGAAATACTATATTAGTAAAGTTGAGAATATTTGCATCTCAAGGCTTTGGCATGAATCAAAAGCACCTTTTTACCTCTTCTCTTTCTACTAAGTGACCATAATGTAGACTAAATGCAGAAAATTTAGTTTTTTGTTTCGTTTTTTAATTTAAAAAGTGTATGAGTAGAATATTTTCTATTATTTAAAAATAAACAAAATTGGGATTTTAGTTAGGGTTCCTTAACTTCTTTCTCATCCCCTTCCCTGTGGGTCTGGTTACCCTCACCCCTGTAACCCCAAACCATGCAAAATGGCATATACCCAAAGCCCCTCCATCTATCCAAAGTTCTAAATTTCTATGTAGTTTTTATCATTTAATTTTCTATTTTTCCAACACTCACTGCAGATGAACCAATATTTTTATGGTATTAAAGCAAATAGTCACCTCGCTTTTCAGGAGAAGGCTGAAGAGACAGACCATTGCCCTGGGGGCCCGGGAATCTTGGTTCCACTTGTGGGTCTGCTGGGACTAGTTGGGTCTGCTGGGACTAGTTACTCTTCCCCTGGCTGTCTGTGTGTCTGTGTTGTGAGAACTGCTGTAATCCGATCTCTGAAGTCGTTTCCTGTTCTACCATTCTGTAATTCTCCATGTAGGTGGCTCATGACTTCATCTTTGAAAGGGGTTTGGAATTTGTAAGGAACTCTATTTCTTTAAATAAATTAACTTAATGAAGCCTTCAGATAAAGATGCACTGTGTGGGGCAAGGTGGCTCTGTTTCTTCCTTGTTGTGTCCCGAAGTAATCAAAGAGCTAGTCCAGCCTCCCTAAGGTAGCCTTCTCCTTCCCCCCATCTCCCATGGCAAGAAAGGCGGCTGTCTGGGGGTGTCTGTGCAGAGGCAGGGGCTGCCAGAGGGAGCTTCTTCTCCAGAAGATGGTAATCGCATTATTAGACAAACTGCTCCAGCAGCTGGCCAGCAAGCAGGAGCCCGGCAGGGAGCTCGGCTTTCTTGGTTAAGGGGGATAGCGAACTTGACCTTCAGAGGAGCAGGGTCACCAAAAGGGCATTTTTAAACAGTCCTCTCTCATTTCTGGCACTGGAATCGGCCCTCCTGGAGCCTGTAACCAAATGCCTTTGAATTTACTTAAAAACAACAAACAAAAAAACCTCACTACTTTCTTTTGACTGGATTGGATTGGTCTAAGAGATTGCTGAAGAAAAATGTAAATAAAGCTGCAGGAAGGATTTAACACTGTGAGTATTGGAGTTTTATAGTGTATAGCTTTATAGCTGCTCCTGGAAGCAAACAATACAGGGGTTACTAGAGCAGATTCTCTTTCTTTTTGGCGGTAGAATGTAGTTTGCTGCTTTCTCCTTAAGGGAACCATATTTTAAAGCACTATTTTCAATAAGCACACATTTCAAAGAAATATTTATTAAGTATGTTTTAAATTATGTTTCCTTAAGATTTAGTAGGCAGTCCATTTTTCTTATTGTCTTACCAAGTTATTTCTGATTAAAACTTCAGAGTACTTAATTGCCTGTGTGTTTCTATTAATCAAGTCTCAGTTTAGGGATGAAAGTTTTATTTTTTTAATCTCATATTAACCTTTAGTATGCCCCATTTCAACAGATACAAATGAACATTGAATCATTTCTTTTTTAATGAAATAACATTTACTCTTAAAGATACAGTATCCATCTCATTGTGCTTCCTCTCGTTACTGGCCCTTATCAGAATATTCCTTGGTGACTTTGACCCCTTAAGTTGTCCAAAGGCAAGTTTGCTGGGATTTTTTTCCTTAACCCAGATTAGTTGTCTAAAAAATGTCTCCTCTCATTTTACAGTAAAGAAAAGCAAATCATCTGATACCACTGTGTCTGAAATTAAAAAACCACAAGCCTGTGCTTGTTTGGCATTTGTGAGTTATTCTTCCAGTTCACATTAGAAATAGCCTTATTTGAAACAAATTAGAAACACAGCAAACCGATTTTATACCTCATAATCCTTTGTGTAGGGATCACATGCCGTTTCCTGTCTCCTCTAAGATGCAAGTTGTGGCTTGGAAAGATTAACCCTTCCTCTGCTGATCTTTCACTATAACTGCATTTTAGTTCTCCACCTACTTCAGTAGGAGGATAGAATAGTATAAGAAGATAGAGTCTGTGACAGTCTAGCTTCTGCATATATTCCCTACCTGAAACAGTTGAACCCACTTAGGCATTTAAGTCATTCTTTCAGTCAGGGTATGTCATAGAGAACATAAGCCTGTTGCAAGAGAAAAAGGCAGGGTGGGGGGGAGGGTGTTGGAGGTCTTCGACCTACACACAGGCCAGCATAATGATCTGTTCTGCTACAGAGTCTGAGTATCACTATCCTGCTATGAACCCATCCACTGTTCTGGAAAACAAAAAGGTATTGTTACAGGCAAAGCACATAATAAATTATACATTTGGGAACCAACATGGTTTTAATAGTCAAGATTTTGTAGGCCTAATGTGATGGGCTTTTCCCTTCTATGTCCATCTGTTAGGGAAATTGATATAAATATACATGGTACATTAATACTTTCCTAAAAATTCCTTTTGAAAAATGAAAATGCTGTATTTTTTGTTCCATGTAACAAAATATTTCTTACCCAGTGAAAAAATAAATGTTAGTATGAATACCTTTTCTATTATTAGTACTAAGAATTATAAACAGTGCTTTGACATTTACAAGGTTCTTTCCTCCCAATAACCCTGTGAGGTGGGCAGTGCTAATATTATTGTTCCCGTTTTACAAATGAAGGAACTAAGAAAGTAATTGACTTCCTCAAGGCTAATCATAGAGGGAGTGATAACACCCAGACTTTCAACCAAGTGTCCAGCTTCCAGACCCTTTCCACTATTTTCACTTTGGCTCTTTCCACTACATAGTATGCCCTGACTTTTAGTAAATGGATTTTCTTGGACAAAAGGGTTCTAAGAATTTTATTAAGCAAATTCTTTTACTTTACACATTAAATATTTGTATCTTGTATAAACTATTTATGTAACAAGTAAAACAAGAAATAATTAAATTTATAATAGCATTTTACAGCTTTCAAACTGCTTTCATATTCATTCCTTATGATGATCTTATGAGGTAAATAGAGTGTGTGGCTGAATCCCCATTATCAGGATAAGAGATCTAAAGTCCAGAAAAAAGTGATTTGCCCCCAAGACCCATTCTACTGAAGCATGACTCCAGGTTCTCAGATTCCTACTCCAGTGTTCTTTCTACCATAACCAAACTTTATAATTATGTGACTCTTGCTGACTTTGCCAGTATAGGATAGGCTGCCAGTATAGTATGGTTTGAGGGACACTTAAGATCTCTGTCCATAAATATCTTCCCTACTTTCTTTTACTAATGTTAGAAATTTTACATTGAAGCTTCATTCCTCCAGATTAAGGGTTAGTTCTCAAACTATGAATAGTGGTGGGCAGAATATTGAACTAGAAATCAGGAAGACCTGCCTCTGACTCTTGCTGACTTTGTGATCCTGGGTAATTGACTAAATTTTTCTAGGCCTCAATTTTCTCATCTGTAAAATTCAAGTGGTAGAGTAGGAGACCTCTCAAATCCATCTTAGATTTTATTTTATGATCCAGTAAACCCTTAGGAAGGGTAATACATATTGAGCATGTATCAGTAATTTATGATATAGTAGGAATTAGCTTATTTCAGAGGTAGTCATAGAGTAATTATAGTGGTTGTTGTTAGTTATATCTGACTCTTCATGACCCCATTTGGGATTTTCTTCTCAAAGATACTAGAGTGGTTTGCCATTTCCTTCTTCAGCTTATTTTACAGACAAGGAAACTGAGGCAAACAGGGTTAAGTGACTTGCCCAGGTTCATACAGCTAAGTAAGTGTCTGAGGCCAGATTTGAACACAGGTTCTCCTGACTTCAGGCCCAGCACACTATCCACTGCACCACCCAGCTGCCCCAATCATGGTAGTAGAGAGCTAAAAATGACTGCAGATTCTCTAGTCTAACCCCCTCATTTTACATGTGACCCATCCTTTCCCACCTGACAGCCAGAAGTAACTTTGGATAGGATGTGAGGGCAGAGAGCATCATGATACTGGAGGAAAGGAGGACATGTGCCACAGAAGGGAAGACTTTTAAGTTACAATAAGACACACCAGGAGCAGTGAGCTGACCCTTACAGGAGACAGTATCTTTAGAAAGTATTTTCTTATAGATATTAAGGAGGGGTTTGACCCATAATTTCATTGGTATGGAAAATTCCCCATGTAGACCCTCTCCAGCAATACAGATCAGCAACTTTTTTTTATTACTTTTAGAGTCTTAGTTAGGATCTTACCTGGGGGACTAAGAGGTAAAAGGACTTGCTATGGTCACCAGTGAGGATGTTTAAGAGAGAGCAGTTGACCATGTATATTCTAGCCCCCTCTCCATGTGCTATGCCCCTGCCCTCCCCTCTTTCTCTCTCTCTCTCTCTCTCTCTCTCTCTCTCTCTCTCTCTCTCTCTCTCTCTCTCTCACACACACACACACACACACACACACACACACACACACATGAAAATGCAGTATTTGTGTGTGTATTATTGCAAAACTGTCCTCTTTCCTATTAATCATATCACTAAGGTATCTCCCCACAAAAGTCTATTTTGCCAACCTTGCATTGACTTCTCTTCCAAAGTTTAGTGGTCTAAAATTCACATGGACCATATGGAGAGCACACTTTTCAGTCAGCCCCTAAGACTGAAAGAGAGTTTTCAAGTATTACCCAGCCTTCCCTTATTCCAAGGCATCTAGAAGCAATGTATAGCAATCCTATAATGTAACTTTGACCCATCAATCTTTAATACAGTTCTGTCAGCCTAGAAACAACATAGCAAATTAAGACTGAAGTGCCCACCAGAAATTATACCCTAGAGCCCTCTTAAACCTGTTAGAGGGGACCCCTACTGGGGTCCTTGGAAACCACCTAATGGGCTCCAATAGTAAAGAAATGTTTCACCTGTGTCACTAAAACATGCCACAGGTTCTCACGGATTCAGGTCTGTTTATGTTTGTATTCAAAGCTTTGTTAAGGGACTATGGCTTCGCTTAGCTTCAGTAGAAATAATATTAATAATTTGTTTCAATAAGAATAATACTGGGAATGTTTTGCTTCAGTAGACACAATGCTAAAGACATTGTACCCCTTAGAAACATATTCTGTTACCAGCAATCACATTGTCTATAAAATTATGTTTAACAGAAAGCTCGATGCTGTCTTTCGGTCTGAGAGGCAGCCCCGGCCAGTTAATAAACACTCCTATCAAATTATAATTGGCCTAGCTGACCTGTTTGATCTCGCTGTCCATTACAAGGTGATCTCACCAATCTTATTTGGAGCTGTTAAGGAGCTGTCTGATTCAGCATTTAGCAGACAATGCCTTGTAGGTATGTTTTTAAAAACTATCACATCCTTTAGGCTCTTTACATAAATAGAATAATCACATTTTAGAGCCCAAAGATCATTTAGGCTGTATGATACAATAGAAAGGTGTTGGAGTCAGAAGAAGGAGTTTATAGCCCAACTCTACTGATTATTTAACACCTTATATGATCCTGGGAAAATCACTGAATTTCTCTGAGCCTCAGTTTCCTCAGCTGTAAGATAGGGAAGTTGATTAGATGACCTTGAAGGCCCCTTCCAGAGCCTAAATCTGTAGATCATGATTCTAGGAGAGTCTCACAACTTGAAAAGGATTGGACAGGAAGAATCATTTGCCTGAGACCATGCAGTCACTGAGTGGCTGAGCTGTCATTGAGCCCTGGCCTTCTGAACCTACCCAGTTGTCTCCTCACCACACCACCATTCATCCTTAAGGTGACGATTGATCATGTCAAATTAGAGGCCTGAAAATACATTCAGTTTCAAGGAAAATAGCAAATACTAAATAATTTAATTTTTATAGCGCTAGCAGGGGTAATTTTTCAAAATTGGATTATAGGATTATAGATTTAGAATCAGAAGGGACCTTAGAAAGCCACTAACCCAAAGGAAAGCTAGTATGGTTTACCTATCATTCAATTTTCTTAAGCTTAACAGGCATTTATATGCCTACTATTTGCCAGGTATTGTGTTAGTTGGCAGTGATACAAAGTCAAAAATAAAGTATCCCTTAACTTCCAAAAGTTTGCATTTTACTTGGGAGGAGGCCAGGACACAACAGGGACATAGATGCATTAGATGTGCAGATACACAGACTATATACAAAGTATTCCCAGGGGTTTGGACTGTGAAGGGAAGGGGTGCAGAATACCAGCAACCACAGGGATGGGGAACGACCTTTAAAAGAGCTTCCACTAGACTTTGAAGGAAGCTAGGAACCTTCTGGGGCAGAGGGGTGGGAGCAGGGCTTTCCACACCCAGTGAGGACAAGACAAAGGCACAGAGATGAAAAATAGAACTACATGTACATGGGAAAAAATAAGTCGGCCAGCTCACCTGAAATGGGGAGTGTGAGGACTAAGGGGCAGTTCAGTCTGCAAAGAGGCTGGAGCCACACTGAAGGGATAAGAATGATAGGGCTTGTCTTTTTTTCTTAAAGGCAGTAAAGGAATCCACTGAAGCTTTTTGAGCAGGGGAGTGATGGCATCAGACCTGTCCTTTAGGAACATTACCTTGGCAGATGTTTGGAGGACAGAGAGGCTCAAGGCCAAGGCACTTAGCAGGAAGTTTTTGTAATAGTCCAGGTTAAATGGCTGTGTGAGACAAGGAGATAGATGAGACAGGTTATGGAAATAGAATTCTGCACCCAAATTCCAAGGGATTAGGAGGGTATTGAGAGAGAATGAAGAGTCTGTGGTGGTTTCAGAGGAAAAACCTGGAGGACTAGAAGCGTGGCTGGCAGAAAGAGGGAAAGCTGGAAGAAGAAGGCAGTTACGGAGAAATATGCGTGCAGCAGGCCAGTCGTAGACATTTTATAACTTGGACAATACAAACAGCTTCCTGGTGTAGCTCCAGCTTATCTTTCCATACTTTTTTCACAGTACATCCCTTCATGTAGCCTGCCTTCTAACCAGACTGACCCACTTGTTGTTCCTGTCTCCTGCTTCCTTGCCTTTGAAGAAACAGACCCCTGTGTCAAGAATGCCTTGCTACCTCAACCCACTGTTTAAAATCTCTAGTTGCATTCAAGGCAGCTCCCAAATGCTCCTTTCCACATGGTCTTTGTTGATCCCCATGATTGTTAGCATTCTACCCTGATACTCCCTCCATAATTTTCTATTTATTCCATATATTATGTTTAATAAACTATATTCATGTGCTACATAACAGAATTGTAAGCTCCTTGCAAACAGAGACTTCACTTCTGTATGTCCCCAGTATGTAGCATAGGATTGGGCACATCCCTAACTAAGTACTCATTGAATTGAATTGAAATATCTGTAGGAAAATCTTGATTCTATCCCTGGCTAAGCAGCTACTCAGGCATCATAATGGGCACTTGGTCAATACCACTTGATTGATTTACAAGTCTGATTGTGTGAAGATGACAGATTAACCAGAAATTTTGCACATAGTTCAGAATCATCTTGGCATTTTATATAAGTGAAAAAATACCTGATTGATTTGCAAAGTAGCAATAGCTTCATTCAAAAATTATACATTTTAAATAGGGGTTATTAGATGCTCTGTCAGGGTAACCATTTATATTTTATTAGTTATTAGAAATAAAGTTAGCAAAATTTTTAATTCAATTGCAACTCATTTTTCTGAAAATTTATCCATGAGATTTAATTGTGTGAATTAATTGTTCCCAAGTCATATATACAGAAAGATAATCAGGATTATTATATTATTAATTCTGATTTTAATGTGATTTTACTTTCAAAAATAATTATCATATGGAGCAAATTAAACAAATATTAATTAAAAACAATAGCAGACATTTATATGACATTTTGAAGTACAAAACCTTTAAATAGCTTATCTCATTTAATCCCCATAACAACCCTATTGTTGTGGATAATACAAGAATTATTAGCCCCATCTTGCAGATGGAGAAACTGAGACCCAGAGCCTATGGACAAGGGTAAGATTTGAACTTTGACCTCTTCTGACTCCAAGTCCAACACTCTATCCGCTATTCTCCCCATTCCAATCCATCTTCCTCATATTTGTTAAAAGTGATTTTCCTAAATCATAAATCTAATAATGTTATTCTTCTACTCGGTAAACTCCAGGAGCTCCCTGTTGCTTTAGGATCAAATATAAATACAAGGATTTTTAAGGCCTTTCTAAAGCTAGCTCCAGCTTACCTTTACAGTCATGTTGAACATCACTTCCTTCCTGGTGCCGCCATCTAGCCAGACTGACTATACTCTGCCTCAAATGTATCTTTTAGCTTCTTTTGCCTTGGCTGTACCTGGTACCTGTAATGTACTCTCTCCTCCCTTCCATGGCTTAGAATCCCTTTTTTCCTTCTGTCCTTAACCCAAGTGCCTCTTTTTATATAGAGCCTTTCCTGGTCTTCTCTTAATTGTAATTTCTCCCCCAGACCACTCCCGCCACCAAAAAAAAAAAACCCACCAATTATTTCATATTTATTTTATACATACTTACATATGTACGTGTTATCTTCTGTGATAAAATAAGCTTCCAGCAGTTAGAGCCCATTGCATTTTTTGTCTTTGTATCTGCCTGGCAGATGCTTAATAATTTCTCGTAAAGTGACTGATTGATGTGTGAGGCACTCTATTGGTTTCTGTAGAAAATTGTAAGATTCATCTGACATGGTTCACAAACTGAAGAATTTATTGTCTAATGCAGGGGGATGTGACATAAAACAACACAGTGTGATGATGGACATGAGAGAGATACAGATAGTGTATGGGAAGCCTAGAGGAAAGAGAAGGCCCATCTAGCTTAAGGGATGCTGTCGTTGGTTGCCAGCTAATCATCCACAGGGAGTTCATACCTTATCTGCAGACTGGTTTTTCAGTAAGCCCCCAGACTTTCTGGGATTGATTGCCACAACTAATCCACATGGGGCTGCTCTTGACTTATGTGCAAGCATCTATTGAGTATTTTAAATGTCAGATTCACTTTACCTTCCCATACAAAGCCATTAATGTCCTTCATGTCAAATCAGCAACCTCTGATGAATGACTGTCATACTATCTTTATCAAGATGGTGACAAAATTAGGTGACCAATTCTGAAAAATGATTTGTTACCTTTATTCTGATATTAAATGAAAGTTACTAGGGTGGCAGTTGTCTGTTTCTCATTCCTTTTTAAAGCTGTTCGATAAGTTGTTTTGAGATCATTTTTTTCTGTAACATACCTGTGTTCTAATTCTGTGTCCTGAATCCTAACTAGTTTAAAATTAATGAAGATTTGTCTTCAGCATAATCTGATGGGATACAAATATCTCCTGTACCTGGAATTAATATTTGTTCTCAAAGGACCCCCACTTTAAGAGAATGGAGAAATAGCAGGCCGTTCATGTCAAGAGTGAAACCCTTCTAAATGTATTATCCTTCTTGTTTGAGTCTCCTATTTCACTGCTTCACACAAAGTGAAACCATTTCTTGGTTGTTACTAGGTACAGACTGTGCAGACATCACTTTCTGAATCTCCAGTAATGACCAGCCCCTCACAGCGCATCCAGATAATCTCTACAGACTCTTCAGTTGCTTCACCACAACGCATTCAGGTAATTCACTTCTTTTTATAACCTGGGGCAGTCTTCCCCTTTCTAGTGCCTCTCTGTATATTAGGATCTTCCCTATATGTTGCCCAACGCTGAAGATTTGACCAGATTATTCCCTTCTTAGTGATCAAGAACAATACAACTTCGTAATTCAAAATACAAGGAGGATGTCTTTTTAATTTTAATTCAGTTTTTTAGAAGCATTTATTATCTTTCCCTTCCATACCACATCCCTCCACCCCCTAATGAACAATCTTTTTATAAGTGAGAAAGAAATCCTACACTGCCCATGTCCAAAATTACTTGTCTCGGTCTGCATTTTAAGTACATCTGTGCCCTTCTGGCCAAAGTAAAGTAGCTCGTTTTCGGTTTATCTTTTCATTGATCAGAATTTTAAAGTCTTTCAAAGTTGTTTTTATCTGTAATGTTTGTTTTCATTGTATATGTTGTTCTAGTTCTGCTCATTTCACTCCACATCAGTTCATAGAGGTTTTCCCAGTTCCCTCCAAAACTGTCATTTTCATCATTTCTTATGGCACAACAACATTCAATTACAATGTGATAATTATATTAATAAAACATAATTTGTTTAGTCATTCTACAACAGGTGGGTACTCCTTCAGTTTCCAATTTTTTGCTACTACAAAAATTGCTGCTATAAACATTTTTGTACATATAGTTCCTTTTATTCTTTCTTTGATCTCTTTAAGGTATAGGCCCAGTAGTGATATTGCTAGGTCAAAGAGTATAGACAGTTTAGTGACCTTTGGGACATAATTCCAAATTGTTTTCTAGAATGACTGGACTAGTTAATAGCAACAATGCAGCTATGTGCCTATTTTCCTGTGGCCTCTGACATTTATCATTTTCTGCATTTCTCTAATTATTGATGATTTTAGAGCATATTTATATGGTTGTTGATAGCTTGATTTCTTTTTTTTTTTTTTTGGCCTTTTGGAGGGCAATTGGGGTTAAGTAACTTGCCCAAGGTTACACGGCTAGTTTTTTTGTGTGAGTGTTAAGTATCTGAGGCTGGAACCTAACTCGGGTTCTCCTGACTCTGGGGCCAGCACTTTACTCGCTGCACCACCTAGCTGACCCGGTAGCTTGATTTCTTGATCTGAAAACTGTTCATGTCTTTGAATGGCTATTATTATAAATTCTAATTAGTTCCATATACATCTTGGATATAGGACCTTTATTAGAGAAACTTACCACAAAGATTGTTTCCCTTTTATGTGTTTCCAAAATAAGTCTTATCAAAATTCTAATTGGAAATAAAAATATTCTATAATTTGGACTTTTCAGAGTGAAATATTTTTATCACTGAGATTACCTTCCTTTACTATGTTGATGTCATCTTGAAGATGGATCACTAGTGCCATTGAATTCTTTTTCTCCTTGACCCTGTAACATTCTTTATTTCAGTCAATAGCTTCAATATAGAGATAGAAAGTATACGTACAAAATTTATAGATGCTTGAAAGTTAGGAAGGATATTTAATATATTGAAATACAGAAGCAGTATTTATAATGTTCTTATTAAACTAGAATGATGCTCTGAAACCAACAAGCCAAATAGTAACCTGGATAAATGTGAAATTCAGAAATACAGTCTGGGGAAAACCTGACTGGACCGAAATTCATGAAAAAAAGACCTAGGGGGTTTTCGTTAACCACAGACTTTACATGAACCAAAAGTGTGACTCATTTGCCAAGAAAGTTGATATAATCTTTGGCTAAATTAATAAAAATCAGGTGCCAGATTAAGGGAAATAGTAGTCCTTTTGTATTCTTTGCTGGCTAGATTGAATCTGTAGTGTCGTGTTCATTTCTGGCCCACATTTCAAGAAGGACTTGGGCAAACTAGACTATAACCAGAGAACAACCAGGATATTAAAGAATCTATAGAGCATTGTTTTGAAGGGACTAGGTTTGTTCATCCCAGAGAAAATAAAGCCAAGGAGCCCAGGGTGGCTGTCATCCCATCATCAAGTCACCACCTGTCAGAACTAGGAGGGAACTTAGAGGCCTTCTGACCTTGCCTGTACCCATAAGTCCTCACAAGGCTGGCCGAGAGGGCACAGTGAGCAGAAGTGTAACAAGGGGCATAGCTCTGGGTGAGGCAGGGGGTCAGCTGCCATCTGTGCTTCTTCAGACTCCTCTAGGGTTTAGCAGTCTATTTAATGAAGCTGCTTTTGGTGTTAATATACAATAGTAATATTTGAATGCCTGTTAAACATTAATAAAACTTTATATGCTGTTGATTTGTTTGTCTTTAAAAAAACACATAAAAACACTTTTTGCTTGTTGTTGATACTTATTCTGGTTGCCTTTGATGAAGTGCCTTTCTTTAAGTCCTTGGGATTGGGGCTGGGGGAAGGAGAGGGGAGATGGTGTCTGCCATGGGTCGGAGGCAAAAACGGGGGTTCTTGTCGTAGGATAGGAGCATAGTCATGGGCTATCCAGGTTGGCAGGTGCCTTACTGGCTATATAATCCAACACCCTCGTTTTATAGGTAAGGCGGTTGAGGTTTGGGGATGATAAATGAAGGCCTAAGCTTATTGCATTATGGAGCTGGGATTTGGATCCTAGTCTCCTTATTCTTAAATCTAACATTCTTTTCACTTTGTCACACTACCCTCATTTTCAGTCAGTCACTAAGCATTTATTAAGTGCCTACTGTACGTCAGACAATATACTAAGCATCAGAGATAAAAAGAAAGCCAAAAAGGTAGTCGCTTCTTAAGGAGGGCCCGATCTAACGGGGGCAGTGACGCGCCAACACCTACGTACAAGCGAGCTGCATAGAGAATACACAGGAAGTAATCAGCAGAGGGAAGGCCCTAGAATTAAGAGGGATTAGAAAAGACTTCTCTAAAGGGTGTCTCTGCTGGAACTTGAGGGAAGCCAGGAGGTAGTGATGAGGATGACAGTACGTGGAGTCAAGGAGGCCTGCAAGTTGTAAGGACACTGGGAAGCTGGGGGAGGGGTCAGTCACTAAGGGTTCTGAATGCCAACAGAATTTTCTGTTTGACCCTGAAGGTGATAGGGAGCCACCGAGGTTTATTTAGTAGGGGGGCTGAAAGGATCACATCGTCAGACCTGTACTTTAGGGAAATCACTATGTTGGCTGAATGAAGGATGACTAGAGTGAGGAGAGTGTTGTGGCAGGGAGACCATCCAGTGGGCTGTGGTAGTAGTCCAGGAGAGATGATGAGGTTCTGCACCAGGGCTATGACAATATCAGAGGAGAGAAGTGGATGTATTGGAGAGGGAAGGTACAATCTTCCAGTTGTGGCAACAGATTGGCCATAAGGGGTGAGTAAAACTGAATATTAAAAAAATGAACTCTACAAAATTATGAAGAACTAGTATGGCCCCAAAGAAGACATATGAGAAAATACCACCACCCTGTTCCTTTATAGAAGTAGGAAGTCTATTGGGATAAAATACTACAGGCACATTCAAACTCTTAATGTATTGATTGGTTTCACTGAATTTTTCTCTTCCCTTTTTTTTTTTTCCTTTTTGGAGGATAGTTGGGTTAAGTGACTTGCCCAAAGTCACACGGCTAGTAAGTATGTCAAGTGTCTGAGGCCACATTTGAACTCAGGTCCTTCTGATTCCAGGGCCCATGCTCTATTCATTGCACCACCTAACTACCCCCTTCCCTTTTTTTTTTTAATAAAAAAATATTATTTTGGGGGCGACTAGGTGGTGCAGTGAGTAAAGCGCCAGCCCTGGAGTCAATAGGACCCGAATTCGCTTCCAGCCTCAGACACTTGATACACACACACACACACACACACACACACACACACACACACACACACACAAATAGCCGTGTAACCTTGGGCAAGTTACTTAACTCCAATTGCCCTCCAAAAGGCAAAATATATTATATGATTTTGTATGTGGCATGGCTCTCTTTTGGAAGGGAAGAAGGAAGGATACTAGGGGAAATTTTGGCTATGTAAAAACAAGATGTCAATAAAATTTTATTTTTAAAAGTTATATAAAAGAATGCTTCAAATAACCAACAAAAAAAAATACAATTAAAACAATCAAAACAACCCACATCTAGCAAATTGGCAAAGATGTCAAAAGACAGGAATGGTCCATGCTGGAGGGTTTGTGGAAAGAAAAGCACATGTTGATGGCTGAGTTGTGGTCCAACTATTCTGAAAAGGAATTTGAAGTTAGACAAAGAAAGTGACTGTTGGCTCAGAGATCACCTTTGTCAGGTATATATGGAGTATTGTTTGATTTTCTTTTTTTTTAAATCCACTTCAGTTTTTCTAAGCTTAATCATTTCTCAGGGACCCTTTCTTTTAAAGGCTCCCTCCACCTCATGGTCTGAGATCTTTCTGCTTCCATGTCCCCAGTAGATCCTCTCCATTCTGTAGTCATTCCCTCAGTCTCTTAGCCGATTAACCCTATTTCTTTCCTCGTTCTGTTCTTTCTTCTCCCTACTACTTTGTTCCATGATCATCTGCTTTGATCCTTAATCAGAATATTTTTAAAATATCATTTTACTGGAACAATCTTATTTGAAGTGATAAATACAAGCATAGCAGTATTTAGCCATTCAGACATTACTGTTCAGAAACCCACAGAGTCAGTCAGTCAACAAGTATTTACTGATGGTCCCAGCTATTAAAGAGCTCAGTCTTGGAGAAAGATTAATAGAGAACATTTGAAGGCAGTAATTCATTTATTAAGCTGGTGTTTATCAGAATCAAAGCACATAGTTTATAATTAAGTGCAAACGTGTGTGGTACAGATTGTATTCTATAGTAATTATAAAGAGTTGTAGTATATAAGTAGTGAGTTGTAGTATTGTCCAAAGAGGATTTATGGGGTAAGCTTAATTTTACCCGGCTCTTAAAAGATGAGGAGAATTTGCATAGGATGACACGCCACCATTCCTGATGAAGACTGACTGAAGGTTTAGGGACAGAAGTGAATGAATTATGGTTGTAAAGGAGTGAAGGTACTGGGCCGATCTAGAATGAATTGTGCTTGGTGGGGAGTAGTCAGAAAGAAAATTGGATAAAACAAAGGTGCAGCCAGAGTTTTGAGTAGCCTTGAAAGAAAGCCCAAAGCCCGGAAGAGTCCAACTAGCTTCTCTTTGCATAAACACCCTGCCCCAGTTTTTTATTGTTTACAACTGCAGAGTACATCTGTAGACATTTTCTTTGTGTAAATGAATGTGTTCGACGACATGTTTATTATGCCAACAGCTGGGGGCCAAACTAAGCAGGAATATTCTGTGCCCTCAAGAAACTTGCCTTCTACTTGGAGGATATGGCATATCTAGCTAAATGTGCATAATGAGCAAACTATGAAGTTTATATAAAGAAAGTAATTTTAAGGGAGAGAAATACTGGTGGGATCAAGAATGACCTCCTGCAGGAGGCAGAACCTGAGCTAGGCTTTGGAGGAAGCTGGGGATTTCCAGAAGGACCTGACAAGGGAGGAAATTCCTAAGATGAGGAGACCCATAGAACACAGTTATGGAGGATGAACTTGGCTAAACAGGGAGGAGAATCGTTTGATATGATCACTTAATAGCACTGTATACCTCTTCCATAAGGCCTTGTATTTGTGTAGCTGTCCAGTTTGCAAAGCCCTCTTAGAGATATGATCTTCCTTAATCCTTGCGAACAAGGTAAGGCAGGCAATATCCTCATTTTGAGATTTAGAGAAGTTAAATAACTTGCTCAAGATCATACATCTAGTAATTAAACAGGGCTTCGAGTATGAGTGCAATGTTCTTTATGTAGCCACATGAATTTTTCAGCAAGGTTTGGGAAAGCCTAATAGTTGGGACATTCTAGTAAGCTCATTAAAATAGGATACTGTTTATTAGTGTTTGCTGGAGTGACAGATATTCTCAGAGAATGGATACATTATGCAGTTTTATATTGGCATACAAAGTATGCCATCATAGTACAGCCCTTGCAGCACCTCAACGCATCAAGACAGCGTACTCAAAACTTAGGTCTCCAAATTAAGGCACTTTCTGCAAAAGAAGCATGCCGAAGATCCCATAACATATGCCAGGGGCTTCATTTTATTTTGTTTTTTCATGTAACTTTTATTTTATTTTGCTTTTTTTCTCTACCTAATTCTTCTCCCCAATTGAAAAAGAAAACTTTTATAATAAAAATGCATAGCTAAGTGAAATAAATTCATTGCATTGTGCTGCTGTTTTTTGGAAGTAACTTATTATAACCATCTAGAAAGTACTACATATATCCTTTGCCAAGTTCTTAATTCTACATGAGTAAATTATACATAGCTACCCAGTAAAATCAGGGCATTGGACTATATAAATGAGCCCAAGATCCCTTCTATAACGCCAGGGTTTAGGATCATAAAAGACCTCAGTAAAGGAGGGATTTGGTGATAAGTATGGAAAGAAGGCCCAGTTGGCAGAAGATGTATGTGTTTATATGAGTATACATCTGACTACACTCTAAAGCTGAGAATTAACTATACATTAAGACCCTCTTCACAAACATTACTATACTCTACTTCATATTGCTTAACAGGGAAATTGCTTTAGGAAGGAAATTTACAACTATATGCATGTATTTTTAAAAGAAAAAAAAGAATAATAGAAGAACAGAGTTGAAAGAAACTTCAAAGGTCATCTGGTCCAACCTCCATTCAAAGCAGAAATCGTTTTGTAGCACCCCCTGGTAAGAGGTCCTCAGCTTCTGCTTGAATATCTCTTAATTAAGTGTGGTATTTTAAAACTTTATAAGCAGAAATATCTCAAAATCTCCTTGCTATACATTTCTCTTCTGGATTTCTCTCTTGTTTTGTTTAGTTTTGAAGGTTGTAGCAAGGATTATTACAAGAAGTTTATTTTTGCTTTTTGTATTTCCCCTTTCCTCTAATTCTTTTTGTCCTTGACCTCCAAGACTGCCTGAGCCTGTGCAACCAGAGATTGTGGGTTCGTTCACTAGTCATATATTTTTATACTAATGCTTATTATTTTATATCATATTTTGAACTATTTAATCCCCATTCTAGCAAAAATGGTCTTTTTTGAAATATATATGTATATATGCATGTGTGTGTCTATTCATATATATGTATGTGCACACATACATATATACACACACATACTGAATAAGTATTCCTTTTGTACTAAATTAAAAATTTATCAGTATTTAGTCAGTGTAATTCTGTTCTCAAGCCCACATATTTTCACTAATTTGAGAGGCATCATGATCCAATAATAATTCACATTTCTATGGCACTTTAAGGTTTACAAAATACTTTACTTGCAACTCTATAAAGTAGATCGGGCAATTATTTATTATCCCTCTTTTACAAGCTAAGTAAAGTGCCTTCCCCACACAACCAGTAAGTGTCAGTGCTGGAACTGGAATCCAGGTCCTTCTGACTCCTACCATATCATTCTTATTGCCTTCCCCTAGACTGAGAACCCTCGACCCAAGTTCTGATCTGGGATCCAGTTCTTAGTAGAGTGGTGTTACTTTATGCAAATCACTTAATTTCTCTGGGAATAGAGATAACATTACTGGGCTGCAGGGATGTTATCAAGATCAGCTAGAATAATATAACTGAAACCACTCTGAAAACTAGAAAGCATTCTAGATTTTTATATGGTAACTTATCATTGTCATCATAGTAGTGACAAAAACCATGGTTATTTATATTGTACCCTCTCAAAAACATCTCCCCTCTATAGCATTATTTAGGAGTATAAATGTCATCTTGTGCTTCTCAAAATCCTCCTGCATTTTATCTTGTAGATTGTGACAGATCAGCAAACAGGACAGAAAATCCAGATAGTGACTGCAGTGGACTCCTCCGTACCCCCGAAACAGCAGTTTATCTTGGCCAGTCCAGATGGAACTGGAACAGGAAAGGTGATATTGGCCTCACCTGAGACATCCAGTGCCAAGCAGCTTATTTTCACCACCACGGACAACCTGGTTCCTGGCAGAATCCAAGTAAGCACAGTCAGTAGGAACCAGGGTTCATTCTGTTGAGGAGACATTCAGACAAGTCCTTGGTTCTTGTTCCCTCCAGGCTGACCCTTCTAGCAGAGCAAGGACAGGGCTAGCTACTGCCCTGCGGCAGCCTTTGAACCCCAGACCCTGGGCTGAAGCCAGTCACCAGTTCCCACTAGAGCTGAAAGATCTTCAAATCTTCTTGTCAGAGACAAACTTGCTTCACTTCCGAGGTCCTCACATCTGTGGCATGTTGTGTCTATGGGAGCGTCTTTACTCCAGCTAGTCTCAGTCCTCTGTTTCAGTCTTAACTTCCACCTTGACTCTAAAATCACAGGACTATAGATTTGAAGCTTGAAGAGGCCTTAGTCTTAGCCTTTGCCCTCAGTTTTACAGATGAGGAACCTTAAATATGTAGAAATTTGTGATGTGCTCAGTCTCACAAAGGAAGTAAGTCCTGTAGACAGGATTCTAACCCAGGACCTAGAATTCCACTGTGCCACACTGCCTCCATGGTGGTTGTAGCCCAGTCTCCTTTATCCTGTGTCCCAGTACTTAGCACGACAGTCCCTCTTGCTAGGTTAGCTCTGTCCTGTTCCATTTCAAGCACTGCTATACTCAGAGAGTAGTTGTAGAGCCATGAGCATTAGAGGTAGAGGGGTCCTTGAAGGTCATCCAGCCCAAATATCTTCTTTCGTGGATGGAGATACTAGGCCCACTCTAGGCCTTCACCTCCCACTCTGCTTTATTAGACTTACTTGGTTCTGTATTTGGGGGCCAGGGCACTGACCTTCAAAGCAGCAGTGTTATTAGAGGCAGAAGGAAGATTTGTATGCAGATTGGAGAGTGAAAGAAAGAAAAATGGCCGTAGAGTTGGGCCAGAGGGTCAGTTCAATGCCATGTGCATTTGTCTGTTTTGTGTAAAGCACTGTGCTCTGGGTCAGGGTTATAAAGACGAAAAAGATAAACACACCCTCCATCCCCCACCTCCCCCAAAGGACCAAGATTTCAGGAAGCAAGACAGTTGTTTCATTTCCCCCACAAAGCAGCATTTGGAAGCTTCCACCACCTCTAGCCATGGAGTGTGCCATAGTGTCTCTGAGGGTCAGGCAGTTCAGTCCCTGGAGATCACTTCTGGTTTCAGTAAGCACTAAGAAAGAAAGTAGGAATGAAATATTAGAGGAAAGGAAGTATTTCCCTTTAGGATGAGCCAGAGTTCAAAGCTATAAAATATCAACTTCAGATACATGTATAAGAAAATTAGTAAGCCTTTTTCTTCCTTTCCCAGAGAACTTTCACTTCACTGGAAATCCATGATCCCTGCTATTTGTCTTGCTGAAGTATTTGCTTGTACAGTTGTGATTTTGTTTTTGTTACAAATCTCACAAAAAAAAATGGGTTTATGCTAGTGATTTCAGAGTCAAGGATACACTCTTCATGTGGCTACATTTTGCATTTTCCTTCGATACCAGTGAGTGTTGATTGCATCTATTATTGGGGTATTTTAAAAGGAAGACAAAGATAGGAGGTTTAAGAGGTAAAGTGGCCCAGGAAGAAAAGCTTCTTTTGTGTTGAGCTTTCTGTGGAACCTGTAGCCATATCTGCAGGGTTGCCGGCCAGGAGGCTGCTGCTTGCCTGGGATTTTGTCACTGAGGTTTTCCATGCTGTTACCACCCACAAAGCACGAGGGGTCAAAATGTTGACTGGACACAGCATGACACCCTGGAAGGACTGTAAATGGAGGCAGTTGGGAGACCCGGACCACTGGCTGTGTCAGCTCGTGGTAACAAGCTTCTACTGCTTAGTCTCCTCATCTCTGAAGTGGAAACAATAGTTCCTTCACACCTCATGGGGTCATCGCAGAGATCAGATGTGGATGGGGGGCCACATTGGTGCTCTAGTGCTTGTTAGCTGTGGGGTGGTGAGATGGCAACACTACACTGCAAACTCCTAGTATTTAAAACAGGAGTGCCGCTGTTTGTGCTACCCAGGTCACAGCATTGTTTGGAGGAAGACACTCTGGTGATCTGCCAGCATCGTAGAAATGGAAGGTGCTACAGTTATTATTCTCAAGTGACACCTCCCCCCTGGGGGGAGAGGGCCTGACTTGGCATTTCCACTGCATCTGCCATATAGATGCCAATGCTCAGTCATACATTCTGGATGTTTCGATAAATGTGTTTATCTGCATACTAACAAGGCATCATACAGTAAGGGAGAAAGATAACAGGAGTGCTTAACAGCTGCCTCTCATCTGGATGATCTCTGGGGCTGCCAGGGTCTGGCTCTCAGGTAGACCAGTACCACTCTGTCCAGTGGACCCAGACCATCTCCCAAATGTGTGCCCTTGGTGACACCAGGGACCATCAGACAGAAGCATTTAGAGAGATGGTGTGCATGTACTTTTCTTGTCCATTCTTACTGATGACAGGTTAGAGCAGGGATGGGGAACCTTTGACATTGAGGCCACATGTGGCCCTCTAGGTCCTTGAGTGGAGCCTTTTGACTGAGTACAAGTTTTACAGAATAAATCTTTTTATTAAGGGGATTTGTTTTGTGAAGTTTGGATTCTATCAAATGGCTGCACTTGAGGACCTAGAAGACCACATGTGAGCTCGAAGCCAAAGGTTCCCCACCCATGGGTTAGATGATACAGTGATGAAATTTAAGCAATAGCAGCCTCATGTGTACTGTGGCAGTGTTCCCATAGGTGTGTCCCTTGTTTAGAAGCACAGGATTAGGGCTTTGTGGTTAAACAGTCCTACATGCCAGGTGATTCTGTTGTTAATTAACAACTTAACTGTTTCCAAATTTCTTCTTAGATTGTGACGGATTCTGCTTCTGTTGAGCGCTTATTGGGGAAAGCAGATGTCCAGCGGCCCCAGGTGGTAGAATATTGTGTGGTGTGCGGAGACAAGGCATCAGGTAAATAAACTCAGAGCATGGGCTTTGTAGGGAAATCTGCAAAAAAGCTAATGAGCCCAATTTTGGCAAGAGACAGTTCAGACAAAGAAGCTAGGAAATTTCTTCTTAAACATTTTGAAATGCAGATAAAGTCCACTTTTCTAATTGCTGCAGAACCTGAGATAATGAAAGGGAAGTAGACAAACCAGGTGTGACGAACTAGCTCTTGCTCCCTTGTGGATGCAGGGGTTGATCCTCCAGTGTGATCACACAGATGAGAGTGATTAAAAGAGCAGTGTCCAAAGTGGGGCCCAGACTCGCCTCCTGGACTCAGCCTCTCTCTGCTTCCTCTTTGGTCATCATTTAGAAGCCTAGCAAGCTCGTGATGGGCATTCCTGTGACCAAGAAGACATCTTATTCTGTGTTCCAGATCACTTATGTACATGACCCTGCCCACGTCTGCTTTTGTGAGGGAATAGATACTGAGTCAGAGACCTATCTAAGAGCACTTGACTTGCCCATTGTTTCTTTTCAAACCCTGAAAACACTGAGTGAACATGGCCACAGTATTTGCCACTCTGGTCTGACTTACCTAATTCTGGTACTTTTTCTAGTCATTACACTCCACATTCTTTTGTGTTTATCCACACCCGTGTCTGTTAGTCATATGAGGGTCGAGGGCTGGCTTTCTCAGTAGTTAGAGTCTGGTGCCCCTTCACCTCCCTCTGTTTCATCTCCACAGACCATGCCCTGCACTCTGTGCAGTAAACTCAAAGTTGTATGCTTTTGTTCTTAAGAAAGACTAGATGAGAGGGTGTGCACAGATAAATGCAAATCCATCCCTGCTCCTGGGAAAGTGATTCAAGGCTATGAATGAAGGCTAAGGGAGCCAGATGTCCCTCAGGTCGATTGCACTTCTTGGTTTTGCTGGGATTTAATATAATTTTAGTCCCCAAATTGTCATTTAGTTTCCTTAGTAGTTTTTTTCTTGCAACAATGGCAGTGTACTTCCTCAGCACCTTAGAAAGATCAAGATACAAGTAGTGATGTGAGTTTTTTCTGTATTTTTACAACTCATGTGGCTTGTTTGAATATTTTAATTTGTATAATAAGCAAGGGTGTCTGTAAATTCATCTCCTTTTTATCTTACAAAATCAGACACTGACTAAATATGTAAAGAAACTTCATTAAAGTGAATGTTGTAATTTTGTAATTTCAATTTGTAGCTAAGTCATTTTAAGATATTTTAAATGATTTATACTACCTATAATGTGCTTTTTAAAATTTGTATACATCAGACATATGTTTTTGTTTCAGCATAAGCTATTGTCTAATTTTTCTTGGCATTTTGTTCATTTTACAAAACTTTTTGAAGGAATGGTATCAACTTCTCAAGAGTTGTGAATACATTTTTAGATTTTAAAGTTAAAAAAAGAAAATTACTCAAGGTACAACAGAAAATTAGTAGTGTCTTCATGTAAAAGGGAAAAAAAATTACATTGTAAGAGATTTGAAATTACCAGAAGTTTTTAATCTCCACAATCCTCTTTTGGGCTCAAAGAACAACAAAATATATTCAACCTGAGGCATTAGTAGTAATTTCACATATCGCTGATGTATACGTATTAGAGCCAGAGAAAATACCAAAATGCCTACTATGTGCTATATACTGCTAGACAGACTTTGGAAGCATAAAAATGAAATGAGATAGAATACCTTCCTTCAAGAAGTTCACAGTCCCAGTCAGGGGTTAAAGATATACAGATAACCATAATACAAGACATATTTTAGGAGGTGTATCAGAGAGGTCCAAACATGGTATGAGGGATTGGGGGGCAGGAGAGTGGAAGAGATCACATATAGCCCAAAGGCTTTATGACATTGAAAGAAAGGAGGAATCTCATCAGGAATGGGATGTAGGGAGTGTGGACAGTGGCATGAACTTAGGCATAGAGTTCAAAGATGGCAGGATGAGATGGGGAGAACATCAAGTAACACAGTTTGTCAACACTGGGGGTGGGGAGGGACAGGAAGAATAATGTGAAATAAAGCTCGAAAGGTTATGAAGGGCCTTGAATACTTGTCTAAGGAATTCATATCTTATTCAAAAAATCAGTGAGGGACCAGAAGGGAAATCAGCCAAGGGGCAGATATGCAGGATGAATTCTAGAAGGGAGCTTGAAAATGGGAACTTAGGAAGGTGACCAGAAAAAAAAAATAGGAGGTTGAATGGCATTTCATAATTGTATTCTAGGACGACTAGAACCCCAGCAACTCTAGCTCCCTCAGAATTCCTGAGCAGAAGGGGGTCACTGACCCATGGCATCTATCAAAAAGTCTTTGGTGACATCCTGCCCTTACCCTAGCATTGAATCATCACCGTCATTGTGGCCTCCTTCCTTCATCTCTCCTTCCTATTACTCCACTTCTTCTAAGAAAAGTTATGTGCATTTGTTGTGTTCAGAGACACTCTGAAACTTAATAAACTATTCTCCCTTATTGTACCCTCCACTGTTGAAAATTACATTTTAAATGAGTTAACTGTATGGACGATCAAAACTTGACTTAGAAATGCTGTTGGGGTGGAGGGAAATTTGACTTTCTTTTGGTG
The DNA here is from genome assembly GCF_028583685.1 of Petaurus breviceps papuanus. NCBI lineage: Eukaryota > Metazoa > Chordata > Mammalia > Diprotodontia > Petauridae > Petaurus > Petaurus breviceps. Next base: position 20,878,494 of record NW_027185761.1, read on the forward strand.
AACTCCCATTCATTTTCCATCCCTCTAGGTCGTCACTATGGGGCTGTCAGTTGTGAAGGCTGCAAAGGTTTCTTTAAAAGAAGCGTAAGGAAGAATTTAACATACAGTTGCCGAAGCAACCAGGACTGTATCATCAATAAACATCATCGAAACCGCTGCCAGTTCTGTAGACTTAAAAAGTGCTTAGAGATGGGCATGAAAATGGAATGTGAGTAATGAGTCATACTAAAAATTACAGGATACTTGCTGCAGGAAAAAATGGGCACAATCCAATTGTGGAACTGAAAGACTTTAAAACATTCTAGGGGAAAAAAACACTGAGCAGCCACTTCATTTTACTTTCACTATAAATTTAGTGGTCATAGCAGTGGGTGTTTTAAAAAATTAATTTGGCAGTTAAAGCACTGAATCAGTGAGTGATCTGTATGTAGCACCCATTATGGGTACAACATTGCCCTCATTTCTTTAGGGAGATTGAAAAAAAGAAATTCTGTTTTAGACATAGTTCCTGTTCTTCAGAGACTGAGACCAGACATGAAGATTGATTCTATTCAAGTAGTCTTGCTGTTTGGGTCAATTCTTCATAGCATTCATGCTATGGGCTTATCAGTCTTATAGAAAAAGGTTAAATTTCTGTAGTGAATTGTTCATCAGTGCTTTACCCTAAATATGAAAAGTGGGAGATCTGTTGACAGCTTGGATGTATGTCAACATCTTCTGTGTTCTTTTTTGAGAGATGCAAAAGTTTACTTCAAATAATTATCTTACTGTTTTCACCCATGAGAGAGGTAGGTATGTTTCCACTATGTCTAAGTGCTGAGTAGTGCACATAATGCATTGGATGGATAGTCACATTTGTTTGAGTTCATACTATACAAAGTTATAATTATATGAAGTATACTTATTGGTTCCAATCCAATGGAAATAGTCTGTGTGAAATATTATGACCACTTAAGAGAGGGGGTGTGTGGAGGGGAGGCAACATCATTATTTGCATTAATTGGGACCTAGCTATATAGGGCAACTTGTTCTGGAGTTGTCAGGGGAAGGAACTGACGCTTTCAGGTAAGTCTCTTCAACAGTGAACCAAAATAGCTGAATGATCTATGTTTTTATTGCTACAAGTTAAAAAAAAAAAAGTCAACCTGATTTATGAGCCTTTCTAAATTTAGTAGGTAATTTCATAAATGACTAACATAGAAACTAGTCACCATGTCTATACTAAACCACTTGGTATATTATACATAGGACCAGAAATTCTAAAATGAAACTATTATTAGAAGAGAGAAAACAGTATTTAGAGTCAAGCCATGAAGATCCAAGTCTAGGATGGAGTTGCCCAACTCAGATTGGAAACACAGGACAGCGAAGGCAAGAGGCCCCAGCAGGGCACCCAGGCTTGAATTCACAGACTAGAGCAAAGCCCACCTGAAGAGGCAGGCTTCCTGGAGAGGACCTTTAGTGTGACATCTCACTTTTCATCTGGTCACCCATGGACTCAGCCACCAAATCGGCTCTCACTTACTTTCTCTCACATTGTCTTCAGGGAAGGCTATGCACGTAATTAACTGCAAATCAGCTTTACTAATGGATGGCACACAGTAAAGTTAGGGAAAAGGAGAGCCATTTGTGCCTTAAAGGTGATTAACAGTGTCAATGTAGTCACTGTTCTAGTGTAGTGTCTTCCTTTTTGGGGAGTAAGTTGTCTCTTATTCCAGCTGCAAGGGAGTACAGTGGCCTGGCCCACATCCCCAAGTAGCATCTGTAAGTTAGTCATTATTACTTTGCAGCAGCAGTAGCAGCAGCCAGAGTTAATACATTCCAAATGGCAGATACTAGCAGCAAAGTTATGATATGGTTTTAGTAGCAGGTTACTTGGCTTCTGGCCCTGAGGACTCTTTCCTAATTTCCTTTTGAAAATACCATCATTCCTGTTATTCCATTCCTGGCATGCATAGTCAGTCACTTTCTATTTGACTCTCTGTTGAAGAGCTTGCTGGTGAGATGTTAAGTTGCAAACAATGTCTTTTTTATGCAGGTTCAGCTTAAGATTAGGATGTTTCCTCAGTGTATTTGATCCAGTTTACAGCATTAAGTTAAATATAATTTCATTCTATTAACCCACATAAGTTTATTTCCTTAAGCATATGTTTGTAGACATAAACTATTGAAAGGGGAGGAAGAAGGTTTCCTCAGCAACTTGTCCTAGCCTAGGAAAAGGGTCCTGCTCATTGCCCTCTTTGAAGGCAGTGACATATCTGATCCTGAATCCTTCTTACTGGCAGAAATAAGAAACATAGAAACAAAAATTTAGATAGATGAACAGACAGAGCAAGCATAAATTAAGCACCAACTGTGCTAGACATTGTACTAAGTGTGGAGAATACAAATTCAAGAAAAGAGACAATCTTTAAGAAGGATCTTGCGTTCTGATGCAGAAGACATCACAGAAAGGGGCAGGAAAGTGAAGGGGGAGGAGGAGACAGAAATGTCCATCGAGGCAGGAGCAAAGCAAGCCTGGATGGCCTGGGCTTTAAAAAGGGGTTTCCCAAGACCCATTTCTGTCTTGAACAAGCCAGTTGGACATTTTGAGATCTTTTTATTTCCTTTGAATTCATGAACAGAATCATAGGCTTTTAAGTCAGGTTTCCATTTGCCTAAAAATTTTTAGTATTTAAAAAAATCATTCAGACTTAGTGTAGTGCCATTAGTCTTTCCTTCAGTAACTGGCTTCTTTATGAAGACTGGCTGTTTTGGTGCTTTGGGCACTTTTTCCTTAGTTAGGATGTTTTCTTTAAGCACAAGTTTATGTTGTTCTTTTAAGCTGTTCAGAGTGAAAGGAAGCCTTTTGATGTGCAACGGGAGAAACCAACCAATTGTGCAGCTTCTACAGAGAAAATCTACATCAGGAAAGACCTAAGAAGTCCCTTGATAGCCACACCCACTTTTGTAGCAGACAAAGATGGAACAAGGTTAGTGTCAGACTCTGCCCCTCATGTTTGCAGAAGGATGTAAGAATGAGGGTATGAGACTTAGGCAGAGGGAGGCTCAGAACTCTAGAGGAGTCAGAGCCCTGAGTGGGTAATGTCATCATGCTCATACCTTCTTCCTACTTCACGGTCTACACTTGCTGACTGGTAGGGGATGACAGACTAACGTTCATGGGGGCCATTCTCTAGCCTGCCTTTCCTACACCTGATTCCCATTATACCTTCCCAGTTATGCCCCCACAAAGATGAGGAGTCACACCTAAGGTTTTATTTGTAGCAGTCATGATACCTCTACAAAAAAGATTTTAAATCATTTGACTGCTTGTTTTGTGGGGAGCGTATTTTTAAAAAAATATCAGAACTTTCTGCTCTGTGTAATTGTTCAGAAGTTCAACATCTGAGGCTTTTACCAAGTATAGACTCAAAACCTTCTTTCCTGAATTTCTTCCAGACAATATTAGATACCCAGTAAATGATGCATTGACACTTGTATAGTCTAATTATAATCAATGCGTTGAACATAATTTAAAAGGCTCAAGAAAGAAAGATGAGGAAATCAGAGTATGTAGAAAATGGCTCTTGAATGGGAGCCCATGAACTTGCTTTTGGTTTAGGGTTTTAATTTGGATGACTACATTTCATTATGATTGGTCTTCTTTTTAATCCGATATATTTTATTTTATGCATTTTAAAAAAAAATGATTCTGAGAAGGGGTCTTATAGGCAGGTTTCCCTAGACTGACTTCCACAGGTGTCTAGGAGACCAGAAAGCTTAAAAATCCCTGATGTAGAGAAAGATGGAATTGAGACCAAATTTGAGATGTGCTGAAGGGGACCTAACTTTCTTAGCAGAATTTCTGCAAACTGCTGCCAAATTGGAGGTTTAAACAATACTTCAAAGCAGTCTTCAGTTATCCCCACCCCAAGCAAAGGAGAACCACCTGTTCATTATAAAAATTTTTGTTACGATTCTTCATTTGATAAAGATAGTCCAAACCTTATTACTAAGAATTTTGAAAGTTTTAGTGTATCATATAAACAAATCCTAATGGGATAGCTAATAAAACATCAGAAGCTTCTCTGAATGTCTTTATGTCTCTAATAGACAAACAGGTCTTCTTGATCCAGGAATGCTTGTCAATATCCAACAACCTTTGATACGTGATGACGGTACAGTGCTTCTTGCTGCTGACTCCAAGGTAATGTCTGTCGCCTGTGGTTTTACTTCCCTTGAAAGAACTCCAGACTTTTAGCCAGGAGATCTAGGTTAGGAGCCTGGCTCTGTGTCCCACTAGTGGGACCTCAGTCAAAGTCTGCACTGCCCTGTCCTCAGGTTCTAGCCCCAGGATCCAAAGAACCCATGAAATCTTATCTGTAAAAGAGAAATAATATTTTTACTGCTGACTTCCCAGGGTTATGATGAGGTTTACTTTGTAACCACAAATAGCAATAAAAAGTGTGAGTTACTGTTTACTTGAAATATGTACATCACAAAATCTTTGACAAAAATAATCACCTTGGTAGTGTCTGTGTCTCACTGAAATAGTTTGCTTTTTACTTGGAATATAACAAGGACTCATCAGCAATAACCAGCACCTCTCAACTCAGCACCACTAATGGAAATGGAAATTATCTTAAGAGAAACTTGATTTTTCTTTTGTTGCATTGATATTATCATCCCATAATCATTAAAACATGTTTGCATTTAGATTTATTTCACTTGTTGAAAGTGCCACGGCTTCATTCTGATGAAAATGCTTTGCTTTGTAGCACACAAATTGACTGACTTTTATTGTGCACTTGTTTTCACTTGTTCTGAATCCCTTTTGAAAAATCCATTATTACCTTTTTATAAAATTGTTCTGGGACTATATTCAGCTAGGTGGCAAATTAGCTGTTTAAAACTGAATACATAGCAAGTGATAAGACTAGCATGGCATTTGTAACATCTGAGATGTAGCTGAATTAAAACCAGCTGAAGTAGAAGTATAGGAAAACAGATATCCAGAGGGGAAAGTTAAAATATGACAGCTTCATCCCATGAGAGGACACTATTCCTAAATCCTACTGGATTGCAAAGTCGGTGACCTTTGCTTCCTTCTAAGCAGCCATTGTATTGATGCAGCTGCCTTGTGCCACCCATTATCACAGAGCTTAGAGCCTTGCAGAACTGTTAGGGGCCCTGGAGATCATCTAGTCTGGGTCACTCTCCACCTCCAGCTCTCAGACTGATGCATTTTCTAGAGAAGATGGTTGTCTCTGACTTAAAGCTGCATAAAAGCAAGAAACCAAAATCAGACTTCTAGTATAAAAGAGAGGTAAGTGATTGTGTCAACAGGAAGGTTTGGAAGAGTTAACAGCAGGGTCTAATGAGTAGAGTACCAGAATCTGAGGTTGTAAACCAGAAACCTAATACCAGGCAACTTCACCTCAACTTCCTTATCCATTGACTGTACAGAAAATGTGGTATGACTCACCAGAGTGCGACAACCTATTTGAAAATTCTGAATCTCTTTCCAAATGTAAGGAACAGAGAATTCAAAGAATCTGCGTCCTCTGCCTCTTAATCTGACCTCTGCTGGGGTCAGACCTTCATGGAGGCCACAGCATGAGCACAGAGCTCATATCTGCCTGCCATCCATTGACCATGTGATTTTGTGTGTTTGTCTTTTCTAGGCTGAAACAAGCCAGGGTGCTCTAGGCACATTGGCAAACGTAGTGACATCCCTTGCCAACCTCAATGAATCTCTGAATAATGGTGACCCTTCAGAAATCCAACAAGAGGACCAATCAGCAAGTGAGATCACTCGGTAGGAACTCAGGGTAGCAGCATGCATGAAGGCCTCCTTAGGTGGTGACTGGATTTTTCTACTCTCCTTTAAACTGTCGTGACATCTGCATCCTTATTTAGACAAGTACAGTACAACTTTGAAGGTGTCACTGTGAGACCAGAACCTGTCTCTTTAAATAGTAGTTATTAAAATCTTGCTCTGTGTGAGCAAATCAATCAAAAGTGGTTGCAGTCAAAAGTAACAGAATTGCATATTAGTGACAGACAGCAAAAAAAAAAAAGAAGCCACCTCTAATAGTAAATGAACATTACTTGCTGTTCAGCATTTTTGTTGCATTTTGCTATTAATAGTTGTCCTTCAGATTTATCCTTAGTTTTCCTTTTTCTTAAGTAACTATAAAGCTCATCAGAGTTCAAAGGCTTAATAGCATTAGTTGGTTCCAGGCTTCTGTAAGCAGAAAGAGTGCATATTTCTCTCCCAAAATTCTAGTATTACATTTTATCCCAAATGCCTTATAACCAGGTTATTTTTGTCATTGGCTTTCCTCAAAAGTAAACAAGTCAATTCTACCTTGTTGTTTGCTGTTTTTTCTAAGTAATAAAATGAGGACTAGATTGGGATCCCCATTCACTTGCAGCTTGAGGTAGAAATAGAATCCAGGTTGTGATTTCATTCAGTTGGTATAATTCACCCTCCTTTCCCTACTTCAAAAGTATATTGTATATTTGAACAAGACTTAAACTTTATAGTATCCTTTAGTTCTTCAGGGGAAAAGCTATATAAAAATTCAGGATGATAGTGTTCTTTGTTATGTTGTATAAAATGTTGAGAAGTGTTCTGTCATCCTCAAGCTACCCAAAGTTTGTGACTTATTCTCTATGGGAGGCTATTGATTCACATACTTGTATATGATTTGTTTTTGCTTTAAGGGCATTTGATACCTTGGCAAAAGCACTTAACACCACAGATGGCTCCTCAACACCAAACTTAGCAGATGGGATGGATCCTACAGGAGGAGGGAACATTCATGTCATCAGTAGAGATCAGTCAACACCCATCATCGAAGTAGAGGGACCCCTACTTACAGATACACATGTCACATTTAAAGTATGTGCCTTCCTTCTTTGTTTTGATGGCCTCGTTTATATTATCATGATAATTGAGTGATGAGGGTTCAACAGGCTTAGTTTGAATTGTTATCAGTCCAGCCTTTGAGTTAGGTCTTTTTAGTGAACTGACATTTGATATGCTTGCTTCAAAAGGTTTATTTCAGGAATATCTTCCTTTTATGAAGGAGAAAAGTACCATATTTTAACTCTTCCTTTGCTTTAATCCAAAATTGCCTTGGACCAGAGACCTTCAAGGACTAAAAGTCTACTCCTTTCAGTGAATCCTGATAAAATCCTTCTGTTTATTGACAACTGATTTTTCTGTTTTTTTTCTGGTGACTTTGGATGATGACTTGTCCACACCACAGATATGTCCCCGTATGATTTGAGTCGATCTATCTTACAATCAGTTCTGAAGTCAGTTAGAGAAACTGTTTAGCAGCCCATGTCCATCTAGAGTCTCCAAACTCTTTCACAGACAAAATTGAAATTCTTATTCAATGTTATCTCATAGCTAACTAACTACAAAGCTTCTTTTGTATTTTAGCCAATGAGTACTATTAATACTACTGCCAATGAATTTTGCCCTGTTTTCCCTATATCAAATTAAGATTTTTATCTCATCTTCATGAGCTCCTGACATAGAACAGCTTAATACTGTAACCAGGAGCTGGTGAACTTGAGTCAGAACCTCTGCAAACCTTAGTTTCTTCATCTACCAGATGGAAATAATAATACTCACACTGTCTGCTTCATGATGATGATGATGACGATACCACCTTGGGGAGCAGGACCATGGTCCTGTGGGGCTGGTTAGCTGACAGCCCCTGGTCCCTCAGCAGGACCTGCAGAGTCTCAGGCCTTACTGATTACAGGTCAGAAGCACTGCCTGCAGAATACAAGTCTGGCTTTAGGATTGTTTAATACTGACTAGATCAATTTCTAAAATAAAACTCTTAACACTTTGCATGGCTGCTGTTGACACTGCATGCCTTGTGCCTGCTTCCTCCCCAGCTCACGATGCCTAGCCCAATGCCAGAGTACCTCAACGTGCATTACATCTGCGAGTCAGCTTCACGGCTGCTGTTCCTCTCAATGCACTGGGCCAGATCCATTCCTGCCTTTCAGGCCCTTGGGTAAGTGAACCTCTTCTCTGAATAAGTAATCTAATCTTTGTGTCCTGAATCAAGGGACCTCAAGATGATTCTGCTGGTGACACAGAGAACAATGACAGCACCAAGGACAGAGGGCGCCACTGGATGTCTTTTCTGTACAAAGTTTTGCTTCCATTCATTTAAGAATTTTCCATTCAATTAAGAATTAAGTGTCTTTGCAAGACACTCTTCTAGGTATACAGAAAGGCTAAGGATACAAAAATGTCTCAAACAACAAGGTTAGACATACATGTATCAAAAATTATATATTTTCTTAAGCTGTTACTTTAAGAGATCTTAGCATCAGGTCCCTTCAGATCTTAGTTCTGTACTGACATCTCAGTCTCAGCTTCTTCCTTTTTAAACGAGGGGGTCAAGCACCAGGCAGGTACTGAGGGCCTACTATGTGCCAGGCACTGTGCTAGCCTCTGGAGATAGAAGTACAAACAGTGAAACCAGCCATGTCTCAAGAGCTTACACTCTACTGGACCAGATAAACACCAAGGTGTCTTCCACCTCAAACATTTCATGACTTTGTATGTTACCGAGTGATGTACAGGGACTACTTGAAAAAAAAAAAGTGAATGACAGGTTATAAGACACCAAAGAAGAAGGAGATGATTGAACATTTCAGTTTTCAGGAAAGGTTTCAGAAAGAGAAAGCGAGCATTTTTTCAGTGCTTGTTCAGTGCTGGGGATATAACTAAAAGCAGCACTGATCTGTCCACAGAGCTTATGTTCTAATGAGGGGTATTGGAAAGCAGGGGGAGCCAGGCTGGAGTAAAAGGGAAGGGGACTCCCTTGGGGAGTCAAGGCTGGCAGGTGTCATGGAGGCCTTGGCCCAGTAAGTTCACCTATCTGAGCTCAAGACTTGGGTCAGGTCCACATTTTCAGTGGAGTGGAAATGGTTAGAGTAGGGCCATAGTAAGAAGACAGTGGCTTTATTTTACTATATAGTAGGAGTGAAGAGGTTTGTTGTTCCCGGCTTCTGAGATGAACCATACAGGGGGTCATATAGTATCCAGAGGATGCTAAAGTAAATCTCAGTTGGTGATAGCAAGATGGCCCAAATGTGAAAGGAAAACTACACAGTCCCATTGGTCCTAGGGCACTGCTGTCATAACCTCCATGTCACTGATATCGTGAGCTACTCTTGAAGAAATCTTAAGACCTCCAGGCTTGACGTGCAGGAGCCACCCATGGTCTTTCCAGTCCTACTTTGATCAGCAATGGAGCTTTGCCTTGTTGCTCTCTTTCTGACCTGAGCCAACTCAGCCCTCCTCCAGCAAGGTGGTGGCCCCTTCTGTTCCTGAGGGCCCCCCATATTGATTGTAAATATGGCATGGATCTCTGAGCAGTATAGCCCATGACAGCTCAGACCAGGACCTCCCAGTCTCAGCCTCCCCAGGAGCTGGGATTGTTCACACCTGATGCTCCTAAAGACCTTCAGGAGTGAAGGAAGAGTGATTTCTTTCGGGATGTATGATTTCATTTGTGTTATCTGAGCCTATTTTAACAAAATTTAAAAGCTCACATAAAATATGAAATCTCTCTTCAGGAATTGAAATGTAGGGTTGGAAGGCTAAATTTACTCTGACATTTGAGAAAGGTGGGAATCACTGTGAAACTGCACATGTGAATGAGGCTCCCTCAGCTGACCTGTGCATGAGGTTCGCTAGGTCAGCGAAGGCTGATCTCATGAATGTGGTTTTGTACGTACGCTTGACGGGGCATGGGATTGCTGTGGTGTTGCAAAAGGGTCCCTGGACTCGAATTTGAAGAAAGCGCTGTGAGCTGCTGTCCCATCATCATTGTTGTCGTCATCAGAAGCATTGCTGTTATTAGTCTGAAGAGTGCAAGTCACTTAACCACACGAGCCTCAGTTTCCACTCTTTGTACTAAACTCGCAGAGTTTTTGTGAAGAAAATGAGAATTATAAGTGTTGTGAAGTGTGAGCTGTTAGTATTATTAATAAAAAGAATATAAAACATTGAAATTTGACCAAGTGTGTCCACTCTTAGTTATGCCTCTTGGGGAGGGCGTATAAATTCATGAAGTTATTTAAAGACATAAAAAGAGACTTGTAAGTAAAGCCCTCTCTGTTGATCATTAAAATAATTATTGATGCTTGAAGAGACATTTGGAAAATGGAAAATGCCCAGTCTGTCCTTTAAGTACTTTTCTGTGCATTTCTCTCTCTCTAGTCAGGACTGTAATACAAGCCTGGTGCGTGCCTGCTGGAATGAGCTCTTCACCTTGGGCCTGGCCCAGTGCTCCCAAGTGATGAGCCTCTCCACTATTCTAGCAGCTATTGTGAACCACCTGCAGAACAGCATTCAGGAAGGTATGTGGGACCATGGCAGCCCTTCAGAAGTGCTTGGGTTTGAGCATCTCCATTTCTGGTCATTTTCACAGTGGAAGGTTGGCCTGGAATGATGCGCATCTCTGTGGTAAGGTCAGCTCCTAAGGAAGGCCCAGCTAGCTCCTCAGACTCAATAGCGGCCACCCAGTGCTGACATGCTTCAAAATTTCAGTGTCTCATTATTTTTTTTCTCTTTAAACCAGAAATAGTTTAATTTTACTATTTTAATCATGAGAGAATACTACAGGTCCATACATTGGATTTTTTGTATGGACTGTTCTCATTTCCTCTGAATATGGAAACTTATTAGTAGAAAAATATTATGAACTCTTTTAACAGTGACACTGAAATTTATAGTGATGAATTTTACTTTTGGTAAAGCATATATATTGACAATATCAGCAACTAGTCATGTAATAATAATACTGACATTTATATAGAACCTTACATTTTATAAAGCACTTAATATAATATGATATCAGAGCTTTACAGTAAGCCAGTGAGGTAAATGCTCCAGATGTCATTATCTCCATTTTTCAGATGAGGAGCTTGAGGCTCAGAGAATCAGTCGCACAGCTTAAAAATACCAGAGGCAGATTCCCACCCATTCTCCACTGTCACCTCCAAATTCAGTTTTCTTTCCAGGGCACCACAGTGCAATAAATTGTCTACTCAGTACGTAGTAAAAAGGGGAAGAGAGGCTTGTATAGTCACCGGGCAGAGCATAACTAACACCCTAATGGACAGGAGAGGTATGGGATGTGTTCAGAGAAAAGATGATTCATTTTGGCACAGAGGATAGTAATGAGATAAGATGAGAAAAGCAAGGTAGCTCCAGATTGTGGAGGGTCTTGAATTCTAGGAAAAAGAATTTGCTACTGAGTAGAGTTAGCTCATGAAGGGAACACTGAAGATGTCTAAGCAGAGAAGGAATAGCATAACCTGGCATATGCAAAAGGGAAACTTGCCCATTAGTGGTATAAAGGACGGATTGGAGGTGGGAGAAGAAAAGCAAGCTAGGAAGAGAACTGGATTGGAAGCAAGAGGACTTACTTAAGTTTGCATCCTTCTTCATGTGTGGGAGACAAGAAGCTGATCTGGGTCATGTCTAAGGGCCCTTCCAGCCCTCAGTCCTGTGATGCTATTAAAATCATCACATATGTTACCTAAATTCTAAGAAGAACTCCTTGTGAGGGCAGTGACCCAGAATTTAGCTAACATTTACGTAGCATGTGCTTTCCACATATTATCTCATTTGACAGAGTTGAATAAATAAGGAAAGTTTGCCTTTGTTTATTTGTTTGTTAAAGGATAAGCTCTTTAAATCAAAGATCATAATGAGAAAAAAGCAGAGGTCCCAGGACTAAAAGAACATAGTTGATTGCTACTCTTGAGAGGTTTCAGATTAAAACAGGCAACACTAATGTAGACTAACTAATACTTCTAGAACTTGGGAATAAAATAGAAATGATAGAGCTACATCTGTTAACCTCCCACAGGTCATAAGTACGATATTATAGTGGGGGTCACAGAGTAGCGATAGCAACCTTTGATAACTAAAGAAAATATGGTGAAAATCTGTTAACTCCTCAAGCTGGTAAGGAGAGTGGAAATTTTAGGAGCCCTTTGAATGTTAGGAGAGAATGGTTTGGCAAGAATGGTGACACCTACTTTGCAAGACAGAAATCCTCCACACTCTGAATTAACACCCTTCCTCCTTGCACTTTGTCTCAGTTCAAAAATTAGGATTTGAATATGTTGAGATTTTAGTATTTAATTAAAATCTAAATTATTTTCTAGTTTCTTTTGATCTTTTCATAAAAGAAGAAAAATTACTTCTTTGGTTATATTGAAAGGTCTAGTTTGCCTTTTTTAGAGAATTTCATTTTTGCTTTCTAGATAAACTTTCTGGTGACAGAATAAAGCAAGTCATGGAACACATCTGGAAACTTCAGGAGTTTTGCAACAGTATGGCTAAGCTGGATATCGATGGGTATGAATATGCATACCTTAAGGCAATCGTACTCTTTAGCCCTGGTAAGATAACATGCTGGAGGTAGTATGGGGCTCACATCAAATTATTGCATCGGCCTTAGAAGCCATGCCAGTGTATTTATAAGTTCTCCTTTATAACATTTCTTTTTCCAACAGGCTTAAATTTATTTGAAGGAGAAAAAACCCACCTAAAGCACAAGAAATATATAGAGTCCAGTAGTTTCTTTGTTACCTAGTTTATCTCTTCTTCCCTTTTATTTAAACTATCAGCTAGAGTCCTTCTTGGATAGGTAAATGTTTGTGGTCTTTTTTCCTTACCTGTTTTTAGAATTCATTTGCATGTACAAATCAGTATTTCCCTTGAAATTATTCTCTTTAAAACATACATTTAGGTGACTAAACAGGAATTAGAGAACACTTTATAGTATAGATAAGGGTTGATTCTCATCATATTAAGGAATTTTATATACCTTTGTTCCCTTCATCCTTTCCCTCCTCCCATCATACCTTTGTAGATTCCTCAGCTCAAAAAATTTTGAGGAAGAAATATGCAGCATTTTTTGTCTTCATAATTTACCCACTGCTATGTCACTGTGCCTGTCAACAGCAGCCAGAGGTGAAAGATTAGTAAAAGCAGGTTAAGGAAAGTGAGTAACCCTGTTTGAAGAATGGGAAGATTTGATTTGTTAAGGAAGGTGTTACCTTCTTACCAAAATAGGAATTCATTTCCACTTAACAGTACTCTGAATGACCTCTTCCCTGCCTACATATGTGTTTAAACACTATTCACCTGGCTTCAGCTGCTCTGACCAAGCTCTATGGCTTCTTAAAGTGAAATAATATTTGTTTTTCATTTTCAAAAGCTTATTTTTAGCATTTTTAAAAATTTTGAGTTTTGTAGCCCCTCCTGCCCTTCCCCCACTAAAAAGGCAAGCTTATACAGTTATATCAGTTTTACATGTGAAGTCATGCAAAACATATTTTCATATTAGCCATATCAAGGGAAGCAAAACAGAAAAATAGAGAAATTGAGAAAGTTATACTTCAGTTTGTACTCAAGAGTTCATCAGTTCTCACTCTGGATAGCATTTTTCATCATGAGTCCTTTGGAATTGTCTTGGATCATTGTCTTGTTCACAGTAGCTAAGTTCATATAAGTTCTTCCAGTTCATATAAGTCTTCCCAGTGTTTTTCTGGAACCATGCTTGTTTGTCATTTCTTATAGAACAATAAACTCCATCACAATCATAGGCCACAACTTGTTCAGCCATTCCTCAATTGATGGGCATCTCCTCTGTTTCCATTCTTTGCCAACACAAAAAGAGCTCTTAGGAATATTTTTGTACATATAAAAGTTCTTTTCCTTTTCCTTTGATCTCTTTGGAGTACAGACTTAGTTGTGGTATTGCTAGATCAAAGGGTATGCACGGTTTTATAGCCTTTTGGGCATAGTTCCAAATTGCTCTCCAGGATATTTGGACCATGCACTACTCCACCAACAGTGCATTAATGTCCCTATTTTCTCACATCCCCTCCAACATTTGTCATTTCTGATAGATATGAGGTGGTACCTCAGAGTTATTCTAATTTTCATTTCTCTAATAGTAGTGATTTAGAGCATTTTTTCATATGACTATAGATAGCTTTGATTTCTTCTTCTGGAGACTTATACTCATATCCTTTGACAATTTATCAATTGAGGAATGGCTCTTATTCTTATAAATTTGACTCAGTTCACCATATATTTAAGAAATGAAACCTTTATCAGAGAAACTTGATCTGATAAGGAGCAAGACTTCACAGAATTTCATTCTAAAGAAATTTGCAAAAGTTGTATAAACATTTTTGATATTAAGTGAAATGATTTTTCAAGCTGCAGTGATTAGGTTTTTCTTTCCCCACAGCAATTAATAACAGTTTACCAAAGTAATTCTTTTCTCTTTCTTCCTTTCCCCTACCCTTGTCCTAGGCCCCTTTAGTAGCAAAATATTGTTAAAAGGAAGAAGAAAGTGGTAAAATGATGTGAATAAATATAAAAATAGGTGATAATGTCTAATAGTACCTAGTTATATTTTGGAAGAGAAACAGATTTTATGTTCTTCATCTCAGAAATCTTCAGAATCCAGTATTTTACTGTGTCTCCAAATGTATTCCCTGTAATAAACTGGACTGAAAATATTTTAAATTATTCTGCAGAAAAGCTGTTTTAAGTAACTAGAAATTTGGGTCCTTTTCTGCTTTCAGATCATCCAGGTTTGACCAGTACAAGCCAAATAGAAAAATTCCAAGAGAAAGCCCAGATGGAGTTACAAGACTATGTGCAGAAAACCTATTCAGAAGACACATACAGGTATGTAAACAGAAATATGTTTGATCTGGGGGCATTGTACAATTATGGATGATTTTATTAACAAGTCTAGAATCTGAATAGTAAATTACTTTAGGCTTCATAGTTTCATTACAAATGTACACTAAGTTAAAGTTGCTTACCAGATGGTGAACATGATAATGTCACTATAATTTTATTCATTTTTGTTATGGTAATATGCTTTTAACAGTATGATTTAGGGAAATAACCAGTGAGCTGGGAATCCAAAGACCCAAGTTCTAGGTCTTTATCCACCACTAACTAGCTGTGGGACTTTAGTTTTCTTAATGGTAAAATGAGAAGTTGGAAGTGAATTACTTGTGAGGATCCTTCCCAGCACTAGCATTTTATTATGATGATGAGGATTTGGACCCTTTTGCTCAATAATAAATGACTCAAGAGAGAGTGACTGGCTAAAGAGCTATGACCTTACAGCAGCATTTTTTGATATATGGATATACTTCACTGAAAGAAGTGAAATCATTCTTCTACAAAGAAATGGGGTCTAGAAGTAGAAACAACAGTAACCTCACTCATGGACAAGTTGCAGAAATTGTTCAAATGACAAGTTACTATTTGCAACTAAATTTTTTACTAGTTAAGATTTGTTGTTAGAACTGGGACTCTGGGACACTGTATCCTCTGTATTGCCTCTCACCTGTACAAAGAGCTTCCTAATTGGTCTCCCGGCCTCCAAATCTGTCCTTCAAACAGCTATTAAAGTGGTTTTCTGAGAGTATAGGTCATCTCCCTCCCCTCCTCTCCCCCCAAATTGAATTTCAGTCCATTCCATTGGCTCCTGTTACCGCTCTAATCAAGCACAGACTCCTCTGTTTGAGATCGAAAGCCTTTCACTTCCTGGGTGCAGCCAACCTTTCTGGGTTTATTCTGTGTTACTCCCCTTCACATATGTTTTAGTCCAGCCTAAGTGGCTTCTTTTGTTCTTCCTTTCACAGTGCAGTCTGTCTCCTTTCTCCCTGCCTTGGCATTGACGGCACCCATGGTGACACCCACACTGACTCCCAGTTTATTTTTCACTCTTGTACAATCTAGATTTCTTCAAAGTTCAGCTCAAGTGCCAACTTCTTCATGAAGTATTTCTTGATCCTCCTAGCTCCTTGTGCCTTCCCCATTCTACAAAAAAAAAAATTTTATTTTGCTTATGTTCATATGCATGTTTTGTGTACATGGGTGCACATGTACACATGGGTGCATGCATATACACATGGGTATGCACACACACACACACACACACACACACTCACACACACTGTAAGCTCCCTAAGAGTAGGGCCTGTTTTGTTTTGATATTTCTATCCCTAGGACCTAGCACACTGCCTAGTACAATAGTAGACACTTTAATAAATGCTTGTCTATTGACTGATTACAAATTAGAGTACATAAGATCACTGTTAAAGAACTCTGGCCTCGGTACAGGTTTGAACATGGGTTTCATGTTAGAATCACTGAGAGTCCCAGATAGAACCATAGCTCTGCGGGGTGGGGCACGCGTCTCTCCGGGGGGGGGGGGAAGCTTTCTGGGCCCTCATTCTGAATCATCCAAGAGAAAATGAGGACTGTGGACATGCAGCACACAGACAGGGAGGAATGCTTGGCTTGGACCTGCAGGATCCAGGTTCACATCCTGAACTTGTGGGAATTGCTTTTCTCTGGCTCTCGTTTCTACATCTGTAAAAGGAAAAGTTTGGGCTCTATCATATCTGAGTTTTCTTCCAACTATAAATCATAGGAACCTATTATCATGTTATATAAAATGTGACTTTTTTTAATAATCGCCAGAATTTATCTGTTCAGATATGTTTTCCCGTTAGGAGCCCCTGATTTACTCCAGATGCTTCCATTTCTGAAAGCGCCACTGGAGTTCTTCACTGGGAACTCAGTTCAGTCTCGTCCTTTCTGGTGTCCTCAGTGATGGCCGGTTGCATCCTTGGAGGATGTAGTTCATTATTTAGAAATAGCCCAATGCTCTCCACTTGGTGGCATTTACTGAGTCCCTGCTCACTCAGTCTTGACAGTCCCTCTCTGAGGTCAGTAGCCATCCCTACTTTATACACAGCCTCAGAGAGGTTGTGTCATTTTGGCTTTTTTGATTTCTAGCTGCAAGTGACACCATTATTGCCCATTCATTTCACAGAAGAAACCTTGAAAGGAGAAGTGACTTGCCCGAGGCCACCCAGCCAGGAAGTGGGGGAGGCAGGGGTCTTCAGGAAGCTTAGATGCAGACCAGAACGTCCAAAGTAAGGGAGCGCTGGCGGACCTTTCCCTGGAGCCCTGCTTCACTGCCTTAGTGAAGGCTAGGTCCTCAGCCTCCAGCCAGTGCTTTTCCACTGCACTCCTGGATCCCCGTGGTCTCTCACATCATCCCCTGAAAACAGAAACTTGCTGTCGGGGATAGTCACTTTTTCTTTCCTGATGTGGGTAGATGCTCCAGTGGTACTCAGACCCTAGACACTGTGCCTCCTTTATGCACCCTTGGTTCCCAGACCATACTGTCAGTTCATACTCCGCTTTCAGCCCGCTAGACCCTTCCCTGTCTCCCTCCCCTCCCCCCCGGCTTTTTTTCCCCATATGAATACTTATAGCCACATTCTGTGCACTTGGATTCAAGTTGATTTTTAACTTAAATTTTATAGATTTTATTAGATTTTCTAAGAGTTGTAAGACATTTATGCCTCTTAAATTTCAAGATACTGGATTTGTCCCAATATTCCATTTGGATGATAGATTTGGAGTTGGAAGGAACCAGAACCTTCAGGGTCACCTTCTTCATTTTACTGCTGAGGCCCCTAGGGATTAAGTGATTGTCCAGGGCAGGGTGATTTGATCCCAGGTTCTCTTAGTCCAAAGCCAGTAATTGTCCACTATACCCTGCTGCCTTTTGGCTGCCTCCATTCTACCTCCCTTTTTTGAAAATTTTTATGATGCTTGTTCTTCTCCAGTCCTGTGGCATTTCTTTTTCTTCAAGTTTTTCAAAGATCACTGATAGTCACTCAGCAGTCGTATCTTCCAGTTCTTGTCATGCCTGGTATGTAGTATGTAGTGTGTATGTATGCCTGGTACCTTGCATTCATTAAGGGCAGCCAAAGTGTTCTCTTACTAATAATACTTCTTTCCTTGGGTCTCAGCCATTTTTTTTCCTATCTTTTTGAGTCCAAATATCTTTTTACCTGGCAGAGAAAAACAGAAACAGGACCAGTGTTGTGTAATGTCCTCATTCTGGCCTCTCCCTACTATGGCCTCCTCTTTTCTCCAGAAGAACATAAAAAGTCCTCTTTGTTGTCCTCACCCTTCCCGACCAGCCTCGGCTCATTCTGAGTGTTAGCCCTCCTGTCGCTGTTCTTCTATTTAGGACCAGGCCATGACTCGGAATTCATCATAACTTGACCTGGCTTGTACCTCGTGCACACGTCATTTTAAAATCTTAGTTGATTGATTACATTATACATCCACACCAGTCTCCTTAGACAGGCCTCCCTTTTCTTCATTTTTGGAACTCGTTTCTTTATGTTTTAAGAATTCATTATTGAGAATTTTTCATCCATCCTAAGCCACCATTTCTCTGAACCTTTAAGCATCTGTGCTCCCCAAATCCGCCTCACATAGCAGAACTGGTCCATTCTTCCTCTCTTTTTTGGTCACAGAATCTAAGATGGACCACTCACTTCCACTTTTCCGAGTTCGCATCATTTCTACCCCAGCAACGTTATTCTTTTTGGGTGGGCATCAGGCTTAGAATTAAGTCTGCCCTGTTGGTCCTTCTATTTCTGAAAAATTAAATTACGAGTAATGCACATCAATAAATTGTTAGCTCATCTCCCTTTGGTAGAGCAAGTGCTATAAATATGTACAGGGTCTGTTTCTCAAGTCCCTCCTCTATTTGCTCTTTTCCCTCCAGGTGGTCTGTAGTCTCTTCTGATGGAAATATTTTCTGCCCCTCTCGATCTTTGTTGGAATACCCTCTTCCAGTTCCTGGCTTTCCTCATATATGACTGTGTCTCCTTAATATGTAATGCTTCCTTTGTGTCTAGTGCCTTTTGAATAAGATGCATATTCCAGTCCCAGGCCCCATCCCACCGAGTCTCAGCAGTGACTTTAGCAGATTTGTCTCCTGGTGTTAGGATCTCTCCATCACACGGCTTTTTACCCATACCTTCCATGTTTGTATATGCACATGTCTCTTAGAGATTTCTGCCCATCCCTACTGCTATTTTTACCTCCATGCTATAACTCCTCTCTATGATATTCATAGTGAATAAATGTAGGCAGTATTTTCTTTCCCATTAACAAATGGGAAAGGCTTTTATTGCAGCCTTGGGAACTGTCATCTAAGGATCCAACTAGCTAAGTCATGAGCAAGGCTAATCATCGAAATGCTGACCACCAGCTGATATATCCACAGCAGTCCATGATTTGTGCTTGGATAAAGAGCACTTTGCACTCGTGACAGCAGAGGGGATGCCCCCTTCTGTAGAGCAGCGGCTGCTCTGGTATATGGTGCCATTGTGTTGAAAACACTCTGAGGAGAAGACCCCAGAGGGACAGTGACAGTGACAAGCCCTTTCCGGTTGTCATGGGCTACGGAGTCTCGTTTTCCTAATGTGGCGCGTTTCTCTTCCAGGCTGGCTCGGATTCTGGTTCGTCTCCCAGCGCTTAGGCTGATGAGCTCCAGCATTACTGAAGAACTTTTTTTTACTGGTCTCATCGGCAACGTTTCAATAGACAGCATAATCCCCTACATTCTGAAAATGGAAACTGCAGAGTACAATGGCCAGATAACAGGAACGAACTTATAGTGGGAACAACACATCTTCGTGGATCAAAATCATTTTCATAGAACCGTAACCACACCATTAAGATAAAAAAAAATAAAAATAGTGATATTTTGGTATGTACATATATTTCCCGTATGTTAACCATTTCCTACCTGGTTTTTTCGTCTAGGAGGCCCCAACTGTAGCTACTGAAAGCCTAGGCTCCTTTTCTGCCACAAGGAATATTTTAATGACTTTTGATTTCAAAAAAAAATAAGGTGTCAGATTTCCGAGCAACCTTTTAACTCACTTTGTATTTAGAAGTTGACAAAGGGCAAAAAAAAGTTTTATAATGTCAGAGACTAGTATTAAAGAATACTAAAAACAGTATCTGTATATACATATATAACAGTGTCCTTGGGAATATTTAGCAATTAATTACCAGGGTAATGACATGAGCACTTTCCAAGAACTTCTTGTCCACTTGATAATGTTATCAGCATCTTGCCTGTGAATAGGCAAGGAGAAAATGGTACATGTCCTTGGCCAAAATGCTGATGATTTCTGTGAAAACTTAGAGGGGGACATAAAAAGTGACAATCACTTCTACTTAAGGCAAAAAGGCATTGTGAGTCTGTGTGCACACCACCACATGGTGGTGTGCATCTTTAGAGTCCTCAAAACTACTTGAGAATGTGGTTTGTTTGCAGCATGTCTATAGCACAATTAGCAGGCAAATAACTGCTACAGCCATGACCCAAGCAGGGATGGTCAGTGATCATGATCCCTCTGGAGAGGTGGACATGGGCATAGAGAGCCAGATTTGTTCTGATAGCCAGCTCTCTGGATTGCAATGCAATTAGTCAGTGATTAACTGCTAGGAGAGATGTCCAGCTTCTCCAGTAACTGAGCATATCCCCAATTTATTCCTTCCCCTGATTGGCTCCACAGTTGGGCATTAGTTGGCTTCTGTAGGGCCACAGTGCCTACAGTTCCAGATACATAGAATCAGATAAACAGAAAGTTTTACTCCCCCTGCCTCCATTCCCTGAATTCTCCCATTTCATTTTACATTGATGTCCCATTTGGGTTGGCATTCAGAATATAGCCTATTAAAAAAAAATCATGTGCTCCTGCAGTTAATGACTAATTAATTGTGTTAAGGTTACTAATGTGTTTGGCTTTTGTACTGGAGAAGTGACTCAAGGTAGCAGGATGTTAATTTGGTATTGATAAGTTCCTACTTAAGCTTAATCGAATGTGTGACTGGGGGTTTTCTCTGTTGTCATTCAGACACCAATCATATTACTTTTATTGTGTCTTCATCAGACTGCTTTGATGAAATGTAACCTTTGTGTACGTAAGGCCAGTCACTGAGATGAAGGTACTGGTACCTGGCGTGTGCTTTGTGCACCTACTCTTATAATAGCCTGTTTCTCACCTTGGGCTCCTGGGCATAACGATCAAGCAAAGAATGTGTCCTCTGTTACTTTAAAAAATTAACAGCCCTATATGGTAGTCCAGATAGAGCATTTAAATTATCTCAGAAGGATATAAATAAAGGGCAAAATTCTAGATTTACTACTTTTTGTTCCCTTTTTGTGTTCATGCAGATTAAGAAAAAACATCCCATAATGTGGAGTTCAGTGTTGTGTCCCTTGACAGATGGGTCTGTTAGCAATTGCAGGTGACTATTTTGAGGTAACAAATGTTATCTTTAAAGAGCTAATTAAGTTATACTTGTTCCATCATTACCCTATCATGGTAAGACTTTTTTCCTGGCCACACTTGCCCTTTGGCTTACAGTTTATTCCCCATATTGATCTGCCACATTCCAATAGCTCTCTTTTCATAATAATTGGACAAATTAACTACCCAGTATTATATGCAAGGTGCAAGAGAAAACTGATCATCCCTACCACTGACACAAACATCTCTGTTGTCCTCTGTGCCACCTTGTTAAATGAACTAGAAGCTGCCATAGCTTTCTGGAGTCTCTGTTCAAAGTCAGAATTAAGTATTAGCCATTCTTTAAGACAGCCATTGTTAGTGGGAAATCCGTTCACTTAAGACATCAGCCCCCACCTCTAAACCCCCAATTTTGGTGGAACACCTCATGTTATTAAGTGTGACCATTTTAAAATTATGTAATGATATAAAAGAAAATAACATAATTTTCCTGCTTTTTGGTAAGGTTTGTTTCGTTTTGTTTTTTCACTGACTCCCCAGTGTTTTGAATAATGAAGGGGAAAAAATTGGCCAAAATAATGAAATTGATGGCTGTCTGCATTAATCCAGAGGATGTTGGGAGATGACACTTGTAAACAATAGGTATCCCATAAAAAAATGATACCCTTTTTAAAAGCAGGCACACTAGTGATCATGTGGTGTAGTTCTAGAAGAACAGTTTTTCTGTTAAGGCTTTTGGAACCATTGGCTCTGAGCTCCCTGTTGGTCGTGGCTTTGATCAGTGATGGGATAACAATTGTTGATGCATGCCAGTTTACCTGATTCCCACTTCATTTGAGGGCTGGGGGTGGGAAGTGCTTTCCATGTTCATTATTTTGTTTTGATTTAAACTATCTTATCAAATTGGGGTAGGCCATCATAAGACAAAGTCCCCAAAGACAAAGCTATTCAAATATGTAGAAGAATGGAATAGACCACCTAAGAGTTATGTTTCTCTTCTATAAATTACTCAAATGCTAACACATTGGTGAAGAATTAACCTTAAGAAAGATTAGGATTTGTGTTACAGTGACATCGTAGTGCCTAAAGAAACAAGTCAACTTTAGTTCTTTGTCTACATTATTTTAAACATCCCTGCCAGTGCTGACCAAATTGCTTCTAAGGAAACAAAATATTTTTAGTTTTGAAACACTGTCCTTAATGGCTAGAGTCTAATTGGCTCAATTATCAAAGAGTAATTTTCCATAAGGATTATTTCAAATGAAGGACTTAAATTCTGTCCTATCATAAATTGTTTAGACTAGAGCCAACATCAAAACAGCCTTGAATAGTCTCTTTATTTTTGGCAACTCAGCAAAGAAAAACAGGCTCTTGGGTCATGACTTCTTTAAAGGAATTCCTTCCAAAAGATTGGACTCAGACTTTGACTTAGCCTTAAGTTATTACCATTTCTTATTAATAGAGCTCATGAAATACCAAATTTAGCAAGAAAAGAGATCAGTCTCTATCCACTGAATACTCTGAATGGTAGAAATGAAGGACATCTCTAGACAATGAAGTCCTTTTAGTCCACATTAATAAAGAGAATGCCTTCGAGATGGACAGTGGTCTTAGCAATGGCCAATTTAACATTTAACTATTACCTAGTTTCCTGGGGTAGAACCACAAATACTTAGATTTCTTTTTCTTTTACAATTTATGAGACATTGCCCCCAACTCCACACATAAAAATCCTGCTAAAGTGCAGTCATATACCCAGGAAACATGATGTTGATATCCTTGCTGATAATAGAATATGCCTTAAGTTTAAAAAAAAAAAACACTCACTTCAGAAGTTCAGTACCTCCACTTAAAGAAAGATATGGCATCTGGGTGATAGATGATTGTATCATGTAAACCAGTGCATAGAAATTACCTGGAAGAAATTTCGTTCAGGAGAATGAATGCTTCCTATATTTTCTTAAAATCTGAATGCAGGGAGGGCTACTGCCTGGTTCTCTGATTTGGGGTAGAAAAACACTTGGGAGAGAATCTTGAAAGAAGCCTGACCCTGAACACTCTTAAGCTCAACTAAAGGACCAAAGAGGCGAAATCTATGATGAGATTTACACTGTGGCCCTCCATCAGCCAGGCTTCCAGTCACTGTCCTCTGCAGCAACACTCCCTTGGGTGGAAGTCAGGAAAGGGATTCTCTCTAGAGAGTCAGTAGGTAGATATGGCCTTCACCTCCTTCACAAACACATGCCCTGAACTTCTTCTGTTAAATAAAACCTTGCCTTGGAGACTTTGATAGCACCAGTGGGATTTAAAAGGCTCAAAGATACTGACACTTGAAAAAAGATTGGAGTGGTCTAAATCACAAAGAAATGAATTACATTTTCCAATTTGTTGGGTTTTACAAAGATCAGAATTTCTAATCAATACTAAGAAAGCATTTGTAGTAAATAGAAAATAACATCATTTTTTTAGTTGTGAAGTTTGTGGTTCTGAAGTTTTTTTTAATATTATTTATTGTCCAGTCTTTTTCCAAGAATGTGATGCGTTTGGAAGTTATGTTTGTTTTGGGGTGTTTTTCCCCCACAACTTAAGGCATACTATTGTGTGTTAGATGTGTTTATAATTCTCCTCTTTGGGGGTGATTTTTTTCAGGTTCTGTCAGAGTCAGTATTAAATGTTAACTTTGGGTTTATGATGTTTTAGATGCCAGGCTGACGACAGTGTGGCTGCATCTATTCTATGATAGGCATCTTTAAACAAGTAGCCCATCATATAATTTGTGTCCACACTGCAGACCTAGATTTTTAATTTACATACAGGGTTGATTTTGCATAGAGATCTGGATGTGTGTAGTGCATTTAGTCTGGGGGAAAAAATTATCCTTTTGGCAAAATTATATTAGAGGTCCATCTTAAAACCCATGACTTTGCCATCCCCAAGTGGATAATGTCAGTGGTTTTTGAGTCCAGGACAGTTCCAGTTCAGAAACAGCTCTCTCTTTTGGTAGCCAGACCTCTTACTCAATGTAAAGTCTGAGTATCCATCATCCTTCTTTTCCCATTGTAGACACATGTCTTTGCCTCCACAGCACCATCTCCTGATGTAGCTTAATGGGAGCAGGTTCTCGGTTCATGATGAAGTCACTGCCTTTTGGTCCCAGTTGGCAGGGTAGGACAGTTACTCCACATGCTTCCTCGTTTCTCCCTTTTTCAAACCCTTTGGATTAGAGGAGATTCTTTTTAAAAGAAAAACTGAACTCAGATGTAAAGACAAGGAGAGAGAGAGAGAGCCCTAATAGACTTGGGATTGTGTGGGGGGTGGGTTTTGTATGCAGGTTTATAAATATCTTCTTTTGTGCCTCCCAAAATTTTGCATTTCTGCATGTCCTGTACTAGAAATCACTTCAGCAACTATGTACGTGTACAGATTTGTATGTACGTGTGTATGAATGAATGACTTTATAAGTGTTTATATCTTATATATATGTACAGTGTAAATATGTGTGTATGTTTATATATATGTATATTATGTATACAGATATGTAGCCATGTATTCAAACATTTTTATGTTTAAAGAGAGTTTATGATTGAGTTGCTAATGTGAGCTAAATTGTCTTCAATGTTTATACAATCCCTCAGCAATGGAGGTTTTCCTAAACCTTTTTATATTTTTCTTATTTGGGGGGCAATATACCACCCAGGGAGAGAAAAGTTAGCTAAGTCCTAACTGTACATGTTAAAAAAAAAGATGAAATAAAAACTATTCCAGTGGAATGCACATGGTCATCTATTCCCTACCTATATAGTGGAGGATAATGGCTTCAGTTCAGAGGGCATAGGAGCAGGGGCATTCTGATTTACTGTGTCTAGAATAATGTCATTCTCCCTATTTTCTTCAGTGCCCAACTGGAAGAACAGGAGGGTGTGGTGTGCAAGGCTAAAATCTTGTCACACTTCTTGGTTTCCCAGAGCATACTGGGAGCCCACCCCCAGCTACAGGCATTCTCCTAACAAAATCACATTTGCAAATTCGGAGATGAAGAGTAGGGTATTTCAGTGATGGGGACTCAGCTCCCAAGTGTGCTGTTAGTTTTCCACTCTCCCTGGTGCATCAGTCAGAAGGCTCCTTTCATGCTGAGTATGGCTGCTGGGGGGCTATTCTCTAAACATTCCTGGTGGGGAAGGATTCAAGGAGGTCAGGGAAGGGGAGCAAGCAGGAAAAAAATGAACTAGACAGGGGCAATTCTGAAAGGCAATATCTTATGTTTTTTCAATCAGGTATTCATTTTTGGAGGAGGAAGAAAAGTATGAATATTATTACCACAGTTGACTTTTATGTGGCCCTGGTTTTAGCTACCAAACTGAAATGCCATTTACTCACCTGAAATCAGCTGAAAGGGTTTTCTGCCCGTAATTAGGCTTCGTTTTAAATTCAGGGCTACAAATGGTTCTAATACTGCTTTGTGTATGTACCCGTAATGATAAATGCAGAGTCATCCCTGTCAGACTCTACGCTAATGCTTAAAAACAAAAAAGTTATGTGGATTTAAAAGTTAGAAGTTCCTCCTAAGGAGAAAACTTGTCCATATCAACCCTGGTACGGAAACAAGATGGCAGCATTTTGTCAGGATGCTATGATGGGAGCCCCAAAAATTTTTAAGGCAGCATGCTGGAACAAATATTTTAGTGCCTGAAGAAATGAGAGGGATAGAATCCCATAGGATTTTTTTTTTAACATAAAACAAATTGCCACAGAGATGACTGAATTGTTTAGGCACTTTATGAGAAAATAATAAATCATGACTATCCCTCATCCAACAGGACTCTGTGGCAATTACTATTTTTCAACATTTTAGGGTCTATCAATTTTAATAACAATCATCCCACTGACACTTTCTAAGGAAGGCAGGATGAAGAAGAAAGAAGGTAGCAAAAAATGCAATTTTGATGTCTCTAAATGCAATTTAAAAAAAATAACTTTAAGAGTAGATTGGTGGTACTGATACCATTCCAAAGAGTAAGGAAAGGAGTGTGGGGAAGGAAGAGCATCTGGCCTAGTTTTCCTTTATTTTTTAATGCATAGATGTTCTTGATTAAGCTGGGAAGTCTGAAGGGCTTGTTTTGTATATTGACACGCACATAGCACCTAGGCATCTCTGCCGGAGAAGATGGAGCAGTGTGGATGCTTGGACTGCTGGCTTTGTGTTTTAGGGTGTTACTGAGAAAAGAGACCATAGGGCTATGAAAATCCGTGCTGCTGCCACACACAAGTCAAGGGCTGGGCCACATCTAGAACCCCTTGGTTCCCCAGAATGCTTTGTCACCCCATTTCCCCACCTGGTTTTAGGACTGCCACCCTGCCCGCCTTCCCTGTGTGCCCCGTGGCCCCGGGGCTGCATCCTCAGCCTCCCGGGAGCGCCTGGAGCCCGACATCCATTGCCCTGGGACCTTTTCCCTAACCTCTGCTCCTCCGCCTTAGCCAGTGTTGTTTATGCCGTTACATTTAAATGCCAGGTTTCAACCCCGCTGGAGGCTGTTGCTTTCTCCCAGCTTTGTAGAAATCGACTTTGTACATGTGTTGGCATCTAAAAAAAATAATAGCATGTTCTTTTTTTATCTGAATTTTATATCTAATCAATGTCTTCAGACATGAAGAGGAATTGCATTGTTGTGTTTGTATATAGAGTATTGCAGTGCATGAATTAGCTTATGCATTTTATTAAATGCTGTTTAAATGTGGCATTATATTGTTGTGGCTTACTACTACCTAAATGAGGTTTATACTATTAAAAGTGAGTTACAAATGGAAATGTATCTGACTTTACTTTTTACATAAATTGTAATGGAATGGTGGTTAGACTCCCCCTCCTGTTACCTGAACACTCTTCACCTACTCCTGATGTGTTTTAGAAACTATTAAATTATTCCTATAAAGATGTTTCCTATCTAAAGGAAATTTTGCTCTGTACACTCTTTCCTATAGACTTATATTCATGAAATCATAGTATTTTTTTAGGCCTGGAATGGACTTATAAAGATTACCTAGTCCCGGTGGTAGGTGATACAATGGATAGAACACCAGCCCTGGAGTTCAAATCCAGACTCACACTTACTAGCTGTATGACTATGGGCAAGTCACTTAACCCCAATTGCCTCCCCCAAAAAAACTTAAATAAAAATAAAGACTACCTAGTCCTACTAGAAACGGAGCTGCCCTTTTGAGTTAGAGAGCCTGGACTCAAGTACCACCACTGGCAGTTAGAAGGCAGATAACCCTTGAGGAAGTCCTCATCTTTAAATGAATCAATATCTAGATTACCAATGAGAGAAATGATTATTAATAACCAATCATTTGGGGAGATCCAGAGTTTCCTCATCTTTTAAAGTCCTGATTTTAATAAGTTCAGTCCCTTGAAGAACATTGCTGACAAGTGAGATTGGACTAAGACCCCACCTTGAAACGGGTGGTAGCTATTGTGTTCTCAGGCTGGGGGTAGTAGGGGCATGTAGATAGTCTGTCCAAAGGTGATATGATATAGTGCCATTCTCAGCCCCTCATTTTAATATAGACCACCTCCCACTGTATTAACCAGTCAGAGTGGATTGCCACCCCTCAGGAACACCTACTCTTCAAAGGGTACATATATAAACTGTGAGCCCACTGTTATGATTGTCTGTCGGTCTGAGAGAGCCGGCCAAATGAGGTACTGGCCTTTTTCATAAAATCATTAAATTACCCAGAAACCATGTCTCTTGAACCTTTTTAATCCCCTCAAGTATTTCATAAAAGTTGTTGTTAAGGAGTGAATTTTAGAACATTTGTGAAATGTTTTGTAACTCAAAATACAAATATGAAAAACGGCATGGGGTAGTAGGTAGACTGGCCTGAGAATCAGGAATCTAAAATTGGAACCCCCGACTCTGACACAGACTCCCTATGTGACTACAGCAAATCACTTAACCTCTCACATTTCAACCGATTTAAGTTGTAGATAAGTTGCCAAATTTCCAAGCAGGGGCTTCCCTTAATACATACGTGTATATATGTGTATATGTACACATATGTGTGTGTGCATAAATGCAGTTATAGATATAATCTATTATTTGTTGCAAATACATCACTAAACACTGAGTAACCGGGGATAAGCCACTTAGCTGCTTTGGGCCTCAGTTTTTTTCATCTTCAAAATGAGCCGGTTGGATAACCTCTATTGTCTTTTCAGGTTCTAAAATTCTATTCACTTCCCAAGGTCAAACAGTTAATAAGTCAGTATAAAAGCAGGGATTCCATTTTTTATGTGCCCTGCAGTAATAAAAGCCTTCTTCATTGCTTTTCTACCCAAACTACAGAGTGGCAGGTAATGAGCACGGAACAAAGGCCCGGGAGACGGTGATAAGCTTCCCATCCTCGAGGATTCCTTTCTGGTGCCCCACAGCTCCCCGGGGTTGTGGCTGCTTCTTCAGGACCCCCTTTGGGGTTTTCTTGGCAAAGATGCGGTTTACAGCCGAGGAACTACGGCAAACAGGGTTAAGTGACTTGCCCAGGGTCACACAGGTATCTGCGGCCAGATCTGAACTGGTGACCATGAGTCTTCCTGGCTCCAAGTCAAGCACCCTGCCCACACCACCTGGGAGTCTCCGCCCTGGGAGACAGAAGGCGCGTCATTTGCCATCTTTGGATGGTCTTCAAGTTAGACCCTCCAGGGGTCGGGGGGATTCAGCTGGTCCGATGGCGTGTGGAAGAACACGGAAACCACAGAAGATGAGTTATCAAAATCCCATCGAGGTCTTAGGTGTCTCTTAGATGTCTGCACCTTCCAGGGTCCGTGGTCTGCTCTGGCTGGATGATTGACAGACGGGTAAGGGAGATAACAGTTCGAACCACAACTCCCAAGCGGCTTCGCGATAGCGCCTGCGCAGCGTCCAGGGCCGCAAACCCCGTCTGCGCAGTAGGCAGGAAGGAGCGAAGGCGTGTGTCCGGGAGTCCCGGAACTACATCTCCTAGAGTGCTTCACGGCAGTGCCTGCGCAGTGTCCAGGACCGCTGAGTTAGCGCGAGTCTGCGCAGTAGGTAGAAGTGCAAGAAATGTGCGGCCGGGAGCTCCCACCCCGAACAATATCTCCCAGGAGGCTTTACGGCGGCGCCTGCGCATCGTCCAGTGTGGCGGGGCCCGCCTGCGCAGTACGCGGGAGGGAGCTGGAGAGGGCGTTCGGGGGGGCCCCGGGACCACATCTCCCAAAGTGCTTCACGGCGGCGCCTGCGCAGCGTTTAGGCCCGCGGAACTAGCGTGAGTCTGCGCAGTAGGCGGGAGGGTGCATGCAGGAGCGGCCGGGCATTTGCCAGTCTCGAGGTCCCTCAGGCTCCGCAGCTGCCGCCGCGATGCCAATGAAGGGGCGCTTCCCCATCCGCCGGACCCTGCAGTACCTGAACCAGGGCGATGTGGTGTTTAAGAACTCGGTCAAGGTCATGACCGTGAATTACAACACCCACGGGGAGCTGAGCGAGGGAGCCAGGTGAGTGCGCCATGCCCCGGGCGTCATCCCGGGCGGGGCTGTGCCCCTCTTAGGGATGGAGAGACTGGAGCCGCTGGGCAGAGCGCGTCGGGGAGGCCTTGGACGGGCGCCCTGCTGCCCCTGTAAGCCCGTGCCCCGGGCCGGAGGGGACTGCTCGACCGGCCTGGGGTGGGACCGGGGGAGGAGCACTGGGTGCAAATTCTGCCTCTGCGGTTTTTTATCCTGGGCGACCTTGGGCAGAGCGGTGACCTTGCATCCTGGTTCTTTCCGGCCACAGGCATAGGAAGGGACCATAGAAGCTACTCATTTAACTCAGCAAACATTTATTAGGCACCTCCTAGGTTCATAACGCAGCGTGCATTAGGAACTCATTAGGTGCATAATGCAGCATGCATTTATTAGGCACCTACTATGTGCATAATGCAGTGTGCATTAGGAACTCACTAGGTGCATAGTGCAGCTTGCATTGATTAGGCACCTACTAGGTGCTTAATGCAGCTTGCATTTTTTAGACACCTCTTAGGTGCATGGCACCCTGCCAGGGGATTGGAGAAATAAATGCAAAATGAACGTTAGTCCTTGTCCCCAGGGAGTTTATCGTTAGTTTACCCCTCCTTTTAGAGATAAAGATGAGCCTAGAGGGTCTCCTCCTTCCAATTCCAAGGTTCTTATTGCTGTGCTTCTTGGGCCCTGGGGGGGTCCCAGTGGATTGTCTCCACTTTCTCTTGTCCATAGAGCATGGCTAGTTTGCACCTTGTCTGCACCTGGATTCCAGGGGCTGGCCCAGCTCTTAGCACCCTGCTGATGACTGCTAGATCAGCCCTCCTAAAGCATGATTCTGCCCCATTGTTCCCGCCACCCAACAGCCCTCCTTCTTTCCCATCACCTCCTGAGACTCTAATGGTGGGACCTAACCTTGGCATTCAAGGCCTCCACGGTCTGTTCCCTGCTTCTGGTCGTTGCCCTGCCTGGGATGCTGTCCTAGCCCTGTACCATTGGGGCTTTAGAGCAGTGGCTGCTGTACCTGCTCAGACTGTGTGGCTCAGGGGATCCTGGAAGGGGGAGGCTTTGAGCTGAGCCTCTGACTCAGGGAGGCCTTGCCTGGACCAGAGACCCCGAGCTGGAGGTTACTGGAATGCAGAGAAGTTAGAATTTCATGGGGAGGGAGGGCATTCCAGAGGCTACAGGCTGAGGATGGCATTTAAGGAGGATTTCTGGCAGGTGCCTCGGCTGTGATGGAGTCAGGAGAGAAGCTGGCTGCCCCTTAAGGGCCATTCTCTGCAGGCTGGGGAAATCCTAGATCTAAACAACTGGGTGTGGGGCTCAGGCTCTTTTTCCCACTGCCTACAGCCTGGGTTGTCTTGGAGAGCTCACTAGCCCCACCTCTCTGTGCCTCCTTTTCCTCATTTGTAAAGAGGGCTCAGACCAATGACCTTATTATCTCCCCAGCTAAAAAGCAGGCACTTCATTTGAGTTAACAACAGGTCAGTGATGGTCTAGCTCAGTGTCCCTCCGGCATCCTGGCATGCTCCTATTTTTTTTAATCATGGAGGAGCGCCGTAGGGGGCCACTGTACAGTGTGTCTGGCTGGCTGATGAGACCAGCCAAGCTCGGAAGGCCCTGGCACAGAACAGTGGAGTGGAAACAGCTCCAAATGTGGGCATTTCACATCCCTTTTGAACTCTGCCCATGGGGCACAGCACCTTCTCTGATGTGGGCACGCTGTGCCGGGCAGTCCTGTGCCAGTGTCTCCTGGGTCTCAACAACCGATACCAGAGTTCTTGAGAGTGCCCTTGTATGGATTCTTCTGACCACCATGTGAGTGCCTGCCCTGCAGGAGTTCCCCATGAGCCTTTTAGGCAGATGTACTTTCTGGAGTTGTGCTCTCTGCAGGAGGGTTTGAACACTGGCAGCTCAGCTCAAGAAAGGATTCCAGTGTCCTTCCCCTGCCAGGTGATTTTCAGAGCCTTCCAAAGCAATTCCGTCTCCCAGGCGTTCAGCTGTGAGGGCAGCGCGAGGGCCCTGTACACCTTCAGTGTGGTGTTGCTTCTCTCCCATACTTGCTTTAAGTCTCCTCGCCTATGTGGACATCCCTGGAAAGTGTATGGCCAGGCTGAGGGAACTTAGCCCCAGCATCCAGAGTTTCTCCCCCTTGCTGTAACCTGTGTTTCCTCCTAAGACGGTGCACTGCTGGCTGTGCCAAAATCAGGCCAAAATCAGCACAAGCAGCAGAGAATCAGCAGACTCAGAGGCCGCGCTGAGTGAGGGCACAGTCATCTGCAAACAAAACTCATGCACCAATTCTCCCTCCTTAAAACCTCCCGTGATGTAGGAACCCACGGCTTCCTGAGGCAGCCCAGCCACTTCTCTTTGGATTTGTTGTTATTCGGCCATCTCCAGCTGTCTGTGACCCTTTTGGGGTTTTTCATGGCAGAGACACTGCAGTAGTTTGCCATTTTCTTCTGCCATTTTACAGATGAGGAAATCTAGGTAAATAGGGTGAAGTGACTTGCCCAAGGTCACACAGCTAGTAAGTGTCTGAGGCTGGATTTGAACTCAGGAATAGGAGTCTTTCTGCCTCCAGGCCCAGTACTCTGGGCACTATGGTGCCCCTAGCTGCCCCTCCACTTGAGAACAGCTCTAATTACTAGAAAGTTTTTCCTTCCATCTATCTGAATTCTGCCTCTCAAACCTATCCCATTGCTCCCAGTTCTGCCTTCTGAGGCCAAGCCCTACAGATACTTGCAGATGGTTATTAGGTTTCATGCTTTCCATCATCTCTCTCATTGTTACACACACACACACACACACACACACACACACACACACACACACACACACATGGTATATTAAATATGAAATATTTACATAAAATGTTGACAATATATATCATACATATAATCACCGTAGTGAGGGAGGGCAGCGTCACTACCACCTTTTGCGGTAATTAGTTCATTAAGCTTGCAGCATACTTACTACAGAGAGTTTACTTTGATCCTGAAGCTGCCACGTCCAGTCTTCTGGGGAGCCCTCAGTTTACAGGTGTATCCTAAGTTGGGCTCCCCGTTTCTCTTTTCCCAGGTACTTCTAGGTTTTCATTGTAAGCCTGTCTGGCCATCATCTTTAATGGAAAGTGGAGCCTGAATTTGTTTTTGTCCACACTCACTGGAGCAGTGGTCCAGTGAACCACAGCTGCAGTGATAAGCAGAGACAGCACATCCTTCTTGAAGTGCAGTTCACCAGTTAATAAGCATCTACAGTGAGCAAGGAAGGGATGCAGAAGTCATCATGAGGCCTAAATCGGACAGCGCCTGGCAGTCTAGGATGTAGCTTCAGAGCAGGAAAGGACCTTACAGGTTAACTCATCTGACTCCCCTCCTGTTTTACAGATGGGAAAACAGACCTAAGCCATTAAATGACTCACCTCAGTTTATCTAACTAATCCATGCTAGGAATAGATAGGAAGAGGTCCCTGCCGCAGCCTCACAGAGCAGGGAAGGCATTTAAAGTAAGTCCCTTGGCTCCAAAGCCATTGCTTTTTCCTGTGCATGGCTGCCTACTTCTGCAACAAATTCACTCAAATGGGGAACAGAAAACAGCAAGTAGAATGTTCTAGGGGAAGAGTCAGGATCTAGATAAGGTGCCCTAGAAAAAGGTGTGGAAGGAGACAATACTTTCCTGTCCTGATCAGGCTAGGTACAGGACCTAGGCCCTTTCAGGAGCTGGCCCCTGTAGCCAGGGTGGGGGCAGGGATGGTCTTCAGTTTCTGGTCCAGGTACTTGTTCACTGCTGCTGCCCACCATGGCCGCTGCAGGGAGCTTGACTTTGATTTCCTGGCTCAGTGAGTGTGCCCACCTGTGGACAGGAAACCCTAGCCATGAGCTTCAGCATTTTGGTATAAAGCCTTGGTGTTGGGAGTTATAAGGTCTGCATTCTGGCCCTGGCTCTGCAACAGATCACTGGCCTTTGTTAGCAAATTTTTTTATCACAGAGCCTCACTTTCATCCTGTGTGAAATGGGTAAAATGACACCACAATAACACCCAAGTAGCTGCTGAGGGTGTCCACTGGGTGTCACTCTTGGCCCTCCTAATGGATTCTTTACTGGTTTTCTATTTTTCCCCTTTGTAGGAAATTTGTGTTTTTCAATATTCCTCAGATTCAGTACAAAAACCCCTGGGTGCAGATCATGATGTTCAAGAACATGACGCCATCCCCGTTTCTGCGGTTTTATCTAGGTGAGTGGGCAGGACTGGAGCAGTGGGCTCTCCTCCCAGCCAGCGGCAGACATTCTCATTGCGGGGCTGGAGGCCAGAAGCTCAGGTGTGCCCGCCATAGGTACAAACACATTAGGGCCTCGTTTTTGAGAAAATGAGAAGGCCTCATTCTGCCTCTGCCCCAATTCCTCGAACTAAGGTGCCTCCTCTTTATCACCAGGCCCAGCCTACTGTATTTTTTATAAGGCGCTTTAAGCAGTGTTCAGATTGAATCTGTGAAATGAAGCTGCCTTGTGGGGATTTTGTGGGGCTCATCTCAAACAGCAGGGCTTTAGAATGCAGGGACTGCACCGATGGGCAGTGGCCGCTCCCTTGGAAGATAACAACGTCCCTTCCTTCTCTGCTCCCCAGCCTCCACCTCCAGTGTTCCCCGGCAGTGCCCTGGGTTCTCCCTCGTATCTGTATCCCTGGCCTGGTGTCCCAGTGCCAGACATGTTGAGACTGGGCCGTGGGCTTGTGGAGCTGTCGTGGCTGGACGCCGTTCTGTGCTTCTTGTCTTCTAGATACTGGGGAGCAGGTCCTGGTGGACGTGGAGGACAAGAGCAACAAGGAGATTGTGCAGCACATCAGGAAGATCCTGGGGAAGAAGGAGTAAGTGGCTTGGTGCTTGATCAGAAGCCAGTCACCTTGTCAGCCCTGAGGGCCAGAGGAAAAGGCAGAAAAGAGAGTGGCTGGTGTGGAGAGGAATGGCAGCAGAGCAGCCAGCCATGTGGCAGGCTCCACGCAGCTGCATCTCAGCAGAGAGCACGCTGTCCTTAGCAGATGCAGGCTCCGTGTCGAGCCCCCACTGGCCCCTTGATAGGAGGCGGTCGTGCTCATAGTGGGGATTGTGCTAAGGAAGGGCTGTGTGTGCATCGTCTCATTTGCTCAGTCAGGCTGGTTAGCGTCTATTTCCCAAGTATCTGATAAAACCACGTGGCACTGTGATGCTGTCTAGCATGTTTTGCTTTACACATTTAAACTTTTGAGGAGTTGCTCATCTTAAAAAACCTGCCCAGAGCATGGAAGTGGGCCACAGCCACTGAATCAAAGCCATTAAGTCATTGGTTGATGGCATGCTTAATAGGAGATCATCATGCTTTTTCTACCTTCATTTTTATCAAAGGTACAACTCAGAGTTGTAAATTTTTTCCAGAAAGAAATGCCCCTACCATGCTTCTACCACTCCTCGTCCTAAATCTAGCTTGGAACTCCAACACAGGCTCTTCCAAGTGAATTCATCTCCTGTCTTGAAATTTTCTCACTATTAAAACATCCTTGACCTTTGACTCTTTAAAGATGATAATGAAAGGCTACCTTTCCAGCTTCCCTGATTCTAGGGCTTTCTACATGGAGCACAAGAAAGGGGAAGAGGGAGGGAAAGTTAGCGGGTGGCTTGATGCCTCCTTTTCTCTAGTTCAGAAGAGATAGTGTTCACTTAATTCACTTTAACTTTTCTTCTCCCATCAGCTTTTTCTAGCAGGGAGTGATTTGTATACAGTAGCTGATTTTACAAACTCTCTTATCCTAAACAGAATGTCTCAATTATAAGCGAAAGTTTTGTTAAAATGGATTTAAACTGGGTTGTCATAGGCATATAGGGAAAAGGAGTTGTAGGAAATGAGATTGGGCGAGATAATGCTTAGTGTTCATTCCTGTGTGCTTCAGGATTATTTGTGAGAGCTTCTAGATCACCTCCCCCAAGGCTGACACAACGTGTTTGTATCACCTCTAAGGAAGGTACCTCTGGCAGATGACGTGGTGTTCCCTGTAAACATGGGCTTGTTCCTGTGGCCAGGCAAAGACTGACTCTAGTCCTTGGTCCAGTGATAAACAGTGAGCGCTTCTACAAAGAGCGTAGTCGTTACCCTTTCTCTGACAGGGAGGATGTTGACAGGGGTTCTCATCACTATGTTTTAGAAGGGGAATGAGGCCGGGCTGTAGCAGGAGAACCTAGGGTTGGTACTCCTATTGCAGCCCCACCATCAGTAAAAACGTGAGGCTGTGGTTGGTGAGGAGGCTGCGGCACAAGGGTGCGCTTCCAGGAATGCCTCTTTTTGGTTATTGGCTCCAAGGAGAATTGTCTTCATTTCATTTCACTGGGTCTCATTGTCTTTGTTTTTTGATTAGGGAAGTCCTCAAGATGGAGGAACTAGAGAAAAAGAAGCTTTCTCACCCAGCTAATTTTGGACCCAAAAAATATTGCCTGCGGGAATGTATCTGTGAAGTGGAAGGACAGGTCCCATGTCCGGCCATCGTGCCTTTACCCAAAGAGATGACTGGCAAGTACAAAGCTGCTCTGAAAGCCAGTGCTCAAGACTGAGGGCACACAGTAGAGGCTCCTGATACCTGGGACACCCAAGCTTCTGCTAAAAGACAAAAGCCTTAAAGACCAAATGATGGAGAGGCAGGTACTCATGGGGTCTCAGCAACTGGTAAGCTCCCAGGCCCCTCCAGAGCCAGGGAAGCCCAAGCTACCTCGTATTTTGAAGGCCCAGTTTTAGACACTAGCACAAGGCAAGAGGAGCAAGAAGACAAAGGAAAACTGGGGGATTTGAGTGAAAAGACTTAGTTTGCTAATAAAACACTTCATATTGACTCGATAAATGTGATTTCCTAGTTCTGTAAGACAAGGGAACATTTACAATAAATTTATTACAATAAACATTTTCAAGAAATGTTTTATTGACTAGTGAAAATGAAAAGACTGCCCCATCACTATCCTTGTATTTAGGCTGTCTATAAGCCTCTCTTTCTCCAAAGCTCTACTTAGCCTGATTCCAAATCTAATTTTCCTTCTCTCAACTCCCATATTCTAGTCTTTATAACCACAACACTCCTGAGTTTTAAGGGCTGCAAGAGTAGCTACAAGACCAAGTAATATGGGGTTTCAACTATTACGGGACAATAGCATAAAGTCTCAAAAGTCGTCATGAAATTAAAAAATTTTAGTTGCAGGGCTGTAGGGATGATAGTCTAGTATCGGTATTTCAAGGTAAATTCAGTTTTCTCATCAGGGTGGATTTAAACTTCAGTCAGCAATATGTCACATGCTATTCCATATTACTGTTATCAGTTTGCTTTTAAAAGAGTGCTCCTTTACTCTAAGGCATTAAAACCTGACATATGTAATAAAGACAATGATTACGTTCTCTGTGATGACTGGGCATTGCCTACAGTTCCAGAGTCATCCGGAGAAACACAAAGACCTATTAGGGAAACTAGAATTGACCTGACCACTGTCATTCTAGGGGCATGACTGGAAGCCTTGGAGACCTGGTTCCTCTTTCACTGGCTGGGTTCCACCACCTGGCCTTGATCTGCCATAGGAGATAACTACTTTGAGGCCCTTCCCACTCAGTGGGAACTGTTGGTTTCAGAGTATCAGCAACAGGTAGGTAGGCCTTCCATTATATTTACCTAATCATGGCAGCTGGGTATGCATCGGAGAGCACATAAGCTTGGAGTTAAGAAGACCTGGATAAAATGGGGATGACAATAGCACCTGCCTCCCAGGGTCACTGTGAGGATCAAGTGGATAAAGTGCTTAGCGCACTGCCTGGCACATAATGAGTGCTATATCAGTATTGATGATTGCTACGTAGCAAAACAGAAAAAGGAACCAAGTAACAGTTAAACAAAGCTAGGGAAAGGTATAATGGGGGAGTGGGGCTTGATGGTGAGATGAATAGAGCTAGTGGGAAGAGGCCTGTTCTAAAAACAGACTTTTAAAGTGAATGAAGAAACAGTACTGTGTTCGGCAGAAGAGGAAAATATAAATAGAACTTAAACTTTAAACAGTCCAGTAAAATGAAAGTGACAGATTGTCTAAGGAAATAGAATTTGTGCCTTACAAGAAATATTTAAAAACAGAAAAAGAATAAAAATGAAGGTCTAGGAAAAATCATCAAGCTAATCCCCCAGAAAGCAGGAGTTGCAATCATACTATCAGACAAAGTGAAAACAGACATTAAAAAATTGAAAAGGGATAAACAAGGAAATGACATTATGCTAAAAGGAACCATGTCTGTGGAACCATGCCAATACCAGTATTAACATTCATGCTCCAAATGTCTTAGCATTTAAATTCACAAAACAAATCAGCATAAGAAGACATACAGTGATACAGTAGTGGCAGAAGATTCCAATTTTTCTCTGTCTTGGATAAGTCTAATGGAAAAAGAAAAGCGAAAGTTTAGAATTGAACAACAAATTGCTGGAGAAACTAGAGCTAAAAGATGTATGGAGTCTTCTCAATGGGACTGCTAAAGAATAAATGTATTTCTCAGAATCAATGGGATTTTTGCAAAAACATAACAGGACACAGTTGTCATAAATAGTAATCATTTCAGGGAGCACAAACAAAAGACAGCCCTCGATGGAGGCTTAAGAAAAAAAAAATACTAAATAATGACTGGGTCAAATAGCAAAGGGACAATTATTAATTATGTGAAAGAAAATGATAATGGTGAAACAACATACCAAAATTTCTGTGAATCCGCTAAAGCAGTATTCAGGGGCAAAGCTATTTTCCAACAAACAAGATAGAAAAGATTATACAATTTTTAAAAGTAAAAAGCCACTGAATAAATAGACTAAAAAAAAAACCACAAAAGAGAAGATGCTAAAAATTAATGGAGAGAGAAACCAGAAACAAAAAACTACAGGAATGAAAAATGAGTTCTAACTAAGTCTAAAAAACTAAAGAAAATAAAAGCTAATTCTTTCAAAAGATTAACAAAATTGATAAAACCAGCCAATCAGATTTACAAAGAAGGCAGAAAATCAAATTAACAAAACCAGCATAAAAAGAATCATCAGAAGCTATTACATTCATTTGCTAGGTGCACTGGGTCTTGAGTCAAAGATCTGACTATAATAGTATATATCTGAATATATCTGAATATAATATAATATAATAATAGCTATGTGACCCTAGGCAAGTCACCTATTTCTACCTCCATTTCCTCATCTATAAAGGAAGCTGAGGAAGGAAATGGTAAACCATTCCAGTATCTTTGCAAGAAAACCCCAGACGGGGTCAAAAAAGTTAGACATGATGGAAACGACTGAATGACAAAACAAGAGAAAGAGGAATACTAAAAAAATAGGGAAACATTCAAATTTCACTAGAGATCAATGTAATCTCAGAAAAAAAGAAACAGGACTAGCTGCAAAGGAACTAACAAAAATCTTACACTGATGGAATCACAGGAGAATTCTTAAAGAACAATCAGTACCAATACTATGCTATGCTAATTATTCTCAAAAACAGAAAGAAAAAAAAAAGATTCCTTTTATAAGACAAAAACGGTCTTAACATCTAAAGCAGAAAAGGAAAAATACAAAACTTATAGACCAATATCATTAATGAATACCGATTAGAAACTTTTAAATAAAACCCTATCAGACATAATACAGCAATTCATCCAGAAAATCATTAATCATGACCAGGGTGGATTAATACCAGGGATGCAAAAATGGTTCAAACATTAGAAAAACAATCATCAAAATTATATTGGAAATAAAAACACCCAAAACTGCATGGTTATTTCAATAGATGTGGGGAAAAGTCTTTTGCAAAATACAGTATTCATTTATATGGGGGAGAAACCTACCAAGTATAGAGGGACCTTTAATATTATTAAAAGTATCTAAAAAAAAGCAAGGATCGTGTACAATCTGGAAATAGACCAAAGCCTTCCCTAATAAACATGGGTTAAAAAGCAAGGGCGCCCACTCTTCCATTATTTGATACAGTTCTGGAAACACTTGCAATAATAAGATGAGAAAGAAAGGTGTGAGGAGGTAAAGAAGACATTAAATAGTTACTGATGATAGGGTGGAATTTGGTGATATTTGGAAAATCCAAGAGAATCAGCAAAGATTAGAAACAATAATTTAAACAAAGTTGCAGGCTGTAAAAATCTTCAAAGACCAACAGCATTTCTATAGAATAGTAACAAAATACGAGATACAATAAAAAGAGAAATCCCATTCTAAGTAACTACAAAATGCATAAAGTGCCAGGGGATCCACAAGAGCACACTCCAAAATCAAGAGCAAATTCAATGGCTGGACTGAGCCCTGTCAACACGATCAAAATGACAATGTTCTTAAGCCAGTTTATATTTTAATGCTATGCCAATCAAACTACCAAAGGGATACTTTATAGAATGGCATAAAATAGTAACAAAATTCAGCTGGAAAAACAAAAGATCTAGAGTCTCAGGAGAAATTTAAGAAAAGAGTGAATAGCACTTCCAAATGATAGCGGTTATCAAAAATATCTTCTATTGGCCAAAATTTAGAGGTAGGAAATTCAAAATGGAATTCAATGGTCCAGTGTTAAAAAAAAAAAACCTAAAAAAAGTATTTAGAAAAGAACTCCCTATTTGCTAAAAACTGATAGGAAAACTAGAAAGCAGCCTGGCAGGAATGAGGCTTAGATCAACACTATACCATATTTCACAATATATTCTAAATGATGTGACTTTAATATTACAGATCAAACAGTTAAAAAATTAGAAGCAGATTATCTCTCTCACAGCTGTGAGGAGATAACATTCTTAACCAAAGGGAAAAGACACAGAAAATTAAAAGGTAACTGATTACATGAAGCTGAAAAACTTGTGCACAAACAAAATTAATAAGCCTAGGATAAGGGAAGTGGCCAAAATGGGGGAAAATATACATAGAAAGTTTCTCTGATAAAGGTTTAGCATATACATACATATACCTTGTTCATTTATATATAAGACCAAAAGCCAATTCCCAGTAGATGTCAAAGGACATGAACAAAGAGTCCTCAAAAGAAAAAAATTATTTTATCAATTTGAAAGACTGTTCCACCACATCACTTTGGGCAGCTTAGGTGGCACAGTAGAGTACCGGGCCTGGAGTTAGGAATTCATCTTCCTGAGTTAAAATCTAGCCTCAGATACTAGCTGTGTGACCCTGGGCAAGTCACTTAATCCTGTTTGCCTTGGTTTCTTCTTCTACGAAGTAAGCTGGAGAAGGAGATGGCAAACCCCACCATTATCTTTGGCAAGAAAACTCCAAATGAAGTCATGAAGAGTTGGACATGTTGGACATGACTGAACAAGAAGTCACTGATAAAAGAAATGCGCATCAAAACAAACCTGGAGTTTCACTTGACACCCTGAAAATTGGCATAGTTGATAGAAGATTGGAAGTCACTGTTGAAGGGGATGCAGGGAGTGAGGCATATGCATTTTTGGTCGAGCAGTGAATCGGTATGCACATTTGAGAAGCCAATTTGGAGTTGTGCAAATAAGGTAACTAAAATCTCCAAACCTCTTTGCCCTTGACCCAGACACTATAACTTGGTGTTTTTCTTTCCAAAAAAAAATAATAAGACAGTGTCTTATTATCGGGGAAACACGGTAGCACAGAATTGGAAACAAAATTGATGCCTGTCAATTGGGGAATGACTAAATAAACCGTGTTAAATGAACATAATGGAACATTCTTTATTGTAAGAAATGACAAATATAGTGAATACAGAGAAACATGAAAATATCTACACAAACTAAGGCAAAGTTAAGTAAGCAGAGCCAACAAAACAAAATACATGATAATTATCACAATGAAAGTGCAATGAATCACAAAAAAAAGTGAGTCCTGCAGAACTACAAGGAAGCACGGTTGAAAAGAAGAGGTAAGAGCAGACACTTCTCACCCACCCCTCTCCACAAGTGTTTTGCATTGCACATATTTTCAAACTTTTTCAATATATTGACCAGTTAGTCTGATTTTTTTTTCCTTTTTTGAAAAAAATACTATTTGTTATATTTGATGGCTCTCTGAGGGAGAGTTACTGGTGATGCAAAGAAAAAACATCAATAAGAACTTATTTAAAATTGTTAAGATGTAGGAAGTGAGCACAGATGATCTTAATGTAGCAAAGATATCTTGCAGATAACACAAGACTTTTAGGATGTCAGAACGGAAAGGTACTTCATAACTCACCTAGTTATCCACTCTCCAGCTCCCAACTCCTAGCTCAGTAGTCTTTTCACTGTTGCAGTTTTTCATTTTTTTTCAGTTTGGTTCATGGTTATTTCCCCCAGAGATTCTTTAAAAGATATAGTTCATTCTTTAAATTTAAAACACACACAACCACTAAAATTTGTTACTTTATTGTTCTGTTTTTTTTTTAAGTTTCAGTACAAGGATGTGATGTAGTGCATGCAAACGTACAAATCAACACTACATGATTTCAGGAATGAGATGGCTTATTCAGCTCTCAGTCTGTATCCCCATATGGCCCAAGTACAAACAAATATGCTTCCAGCTTTTGAGATCTGTTACCTGAATGCCAAGGACTAGTCTACCACACTGACCACAATGATGCAGACCTAAAAAGTACACATTAGTGTCTTAGCAAAAATACACTGGTGCTACATGTACAATAACTATGCTTGATTAGTGTATTACACAGGAAAAATACAAGGCATAATACAGAGAAACCCAATTTTATCTGACATATAAAACCAAAATGTGTTTAACACATTCTCCAATCTTAAGAAGAGAAGCTAAAAACAAACCAGCCCCTTTGGCTCCCCACAACTCATATGTCTGCTTAGAGATGATACTGTCTTGGCTCAGATGCTTACAAAGGGGTGGAACATCCACAAGGAAGGCAAGGGCTTAAAGCTAGTTTCCAATCCATGGTCCATCACCCTTCAACCTTGTGCTGACATGGTAGTGGATTTTAAGGGGCAGTAATGGATAGGGAAAAGGATCAATCACAAAGAATTCTGATCTCCAAAATACCCCATATATATCACATGAATATGGTTCCAGAAGAACTTAGCTTTGGAGTAATATTGTTTCTGTGAGGAAACGGATTTGTTTTATTTAGTACATTCAATAAACTCAGTCTAAAATGTTCCCAATAAATGCATTTCAGTGCTCTTGGAAGTTTAGAGCCTGCTGCCAGTATGACTGATTTAAGGGGTAAATTTAGTCAATTGCTTTTAATATAAATTGACAACTAAAGCAGCCCTCTCATAGGAAAAAACAGCATCTTTATAACAGAAAAGAGGTATTTAGTTCTTGAAGGTTCTCTGGGAAACTTTCTGTCATGGAGAAATGACAACCCGAGACAGGTTATCCCTTCATTTGAAGAGTCCTGGCACCCTAAACATACATACGTATACCACTGGAAATCAGAAAGGCCCTTTTAGAGTTTACAGCCCACAATTTAAGTAACATAAAATTGAAACCTGATTAACACAGTAACAATTACTCAGCTGCTACTTTGTTCCCTAAACCACTTATTATTTGTGTTCACCCATCTCAAATCCCCCCCACCACACACACACCCCTTTTCCTCATTAATAAATCAGAATTACAAGGCAAAAAGTGCCTTTTCCTCCCAATTCTAACCCTTTTCATTGGCCAGCAGGGCCAGAATGTACTTCAGAGCTTCAACAATTGTTTTTTTTTTTTAATTTCTAGAAGAGATTCCATGATAGAAACAGTGATGAGCAACAGTTGCTCACTAAAAGCAGAAAAATGACTTTTACCATCTTTTGCAAAGAACCAGAATAACAGAAACTAGAAACTGGTTCAGCCCACAGAGTGGTGAAGGGCACTCGATTTCTGGTCAGTACTCCCAGTTTTAATGCTAGAACGCTACTTAAATCTGAACGTGGCAACAGCTCCAAGTTCTTGTTAGAGCTACGTTAAATTTAACCTTTAGAAGGTTCCATAGCCACCACTAAGGGGTAAATTAAACATCCTACTTTTTAGCCTTGACATGAGGCCTCTGACGAGTCAAATAATGCAGCTGTATTATAACAAGTGTATATTGTGCTTTAAAACATACAACTCTTGGAATACTAAAAGCAGTTGTGAAAATGTCTCATCTGCTTCACTACCTTGAGGGAGGAATGCATGAAGCTGACCAGTCTGTCCCAAAAGTTATCTGCACTCTTCCTCCATTTCAAGAAAATACTCCCTTCCCATAAGGACTAGAAGAGGCCTAAGTATAAGCAGTGGTTTTTTCCAAGTTCCATGGC
Organism: Petaurus breviceps papuanus; assembly: GCF_028583685.1. Taxonomy (NCBI): domain Eukaryota; kingdom Metazoa; phylum Chordata; class Mammalia; order Diprotodontia; family Petauridae; genus Petaurus; species Petaurus breviceps. The sequence goes on from NW_027185761.1 coordinate 20,922,538, forward strand.
AAGGATTCCCAAAGAATACATACATCATCATTATATCAGCCACTACATATAAAGAAAGTTTTAGGGTTTTATTTCCTCAGGATGGTGCTTTTGGACCAAAAAGCTTATCCCTCATTGCCTTCAAACAGTAGCAACCAACTGCTGGGGGCTCGACTTGCTGACATTGGGATGTGCAAGCCACTTTGGGTTCAGAAACAAGAAGAGGCAAGGCCTAGTTAGGAATTTTAACATTCCATTGCTCACCCCTCATTCCTACCTCCCCCCCCAAAATGTTTCCACAAAATACCCTAAAAAGAGAACTGTTGAAAGGTCTCCTGTCTCTAGTATCATGTTCAATGTTTCTATTAGAGTAAACAACTACAAAGTTGGACACAGGCCGTAGTGCCGGGGAATTTGGCCTGCTTAAATAGCTGGGCTCTAGTAAGCTACATGATGGAGCTTTAATGTGACCTATCCCCACTGAGGTCCCAGACCTCTGCCTCAGCACAACCAAGGTCTGCACTTGGGTTAATGGAAGGCCAGTTTTTAAGGCTGCCCTGTAATACTGCATAATGATTAAAAGAGAAGTAATAAAACTGACCCGTGTGACCTTAGCTAGTTCTACTCTGGCCCCCACAGACCCGCACAGCATTTAGTTAATTCTGTGGTGACTATTTTAAATCCCTTCTTAAGGGGAAAAAATACATGAACAGGAAAATAGCAACTGAATGCTCACTCACCTGTTCATGTGCCCCTTTTTATTAAGTTAGTGGAAACGCCTCAGTGAAAGTGCATAGCATAAAATTGCAGATTCCCTTTCTCAATGAATGCCCCACGTGCAGCCCCCATCCACTCCTGCTCTCTACTGCATTGCGGGGCCCCCAGACAGGCGGCATTCCTGGGCTTCCTCCGTCAGTGAGCTTTCTCTTTCTGCTTGACTAACGCCTGCTTCAGCTCTTTCAAGTTCTCAGTCAGCACCTCCACCTCATCCAAGCGGCCACACTGTTTAGCATCAAAGATGTATGCCTTGATATTGTCAATCTGCTGGAGAAGCAGCTCCTCCTCTATGAGCTCGTCTCCCTCAGTCTCACTATCATCCATCTCAAAGGGGTTGGTGGACACTGGCTCCCCAAATGGGTTGCCAGGAGTAGGAGGGCTAGAATGCTTTCGATAAGGAAGCTCGTCCACTTCAAAGGGATTGAGAGTGGGGCCATCTGTATCGCCAATGGGTTCATCTTCCTCATCTTCAAAAGGGTTATATTCTTTTTTAACACTGGGGACACCTGAATGAGGCGAGGAACCTCCATGAGAACCATCTTCAGCGAATGGGTTAGTGAAGCCTTCATCTCCAGGACTAGAGACTTCTTCCTCTTCAAAGGGGTTCAGAGAAGCTGCCTCATTTGGATGCACCCCAATGTTCTGCTGCAGCGTCTCCTGACCCAGCATAGAGAATACATGTTTCTCTTTATTTGGCTCCTGGCCTGAGCTGGGAGAAGGGCTCTTAAGAGCCGCATTGCTTCGGACCAAAGAGGGACCTCGGTCCAAAACATGTGCTGTCTGGTTCTGAGGTTCCCCTCCAGATTCCTGCTGAAAGAGCTTGTCTTTGAAGTCTAAAGAATGAGTCTGTGAGTGTTGGGCAATTACCTGGGACTGTTCCCTCTCCCACTCTTTCTCCCGAAGAACCTGCAGCTGCTCCCTCTGCAGATCCTCCTCTTCCGCCTGCCTTCGGGACAGTTCAATCGCCTTCTCTGTCTGCTGCTGGTCATACTCATCCTGGAGCTGACGCAGGTTCTCCTGAAGCATGCGTACTTCATCAGCCCGGCTAGCTGCCTTGGCCTGCTTGATGAAAGATGTGATGTTGTGGATCTGCTGCAGGAGTGGGTCTGACTCCTCACTCTGGCCTGGCCCACTGGACATGGGAAGCCAGCCCTCTGCTTTCCTCACAGCACCCTTCTGGACAAAAGTCTCTTCTCCATTCACTGTGCCTCGAGAAGCCAATTCTTTCTGCCTCTCTTCCGACCTTCGCTGTAATTCTAGGGCAGCCTAAAAAGTGCAAATGCAGGAAAACAAACAGTAAGTCCTGCACCAGAGCTATCACATTGGACTACACCTTGGAGGTTCCTGCCAGTTCCACAGTCAAAGATGTTTTATACAAGTGAATCACAGTCATGTGGGGAAAGAGAAAAATGACTACATTTATATGATCTATTTCTAGGGACTGGGAAGGCAAGGGTAGAAAACAGGAATGGGTAAGGGAAAACCCCATAAGCTGGAGAACAAGAAAACAAAGAGTGAGCTTATCTGCTTCCCTAAGTCTATGAGAAGGAGTGCTAACATGGGCACCACAACCAAGAACTCCCAAAGAGGCAGCACAAACCGGGCCAACCCCCAATCACGGGCCTCACCTGTCTTTCCATGATCAGTTTCCTTTCAATTTCCTGCTTCCTTTTCTTTTTTAGTTCTTCATACTGTTCTTTGGTTGGCAGTGACATCAAACCAAGTAACTTTTCCTACAAAGAATCACAGATTCCTTTGAAATAAAATTATTTGGCTGAACATAAACACTTAACTGTAAGGGACCTTAGATTCTGAACACAAGGTATAGCCTCCCTTAGACCATAGAGGGAATTCAAAGACATTAACTATATCAGCAGTTGGAACGAAAACATTTAACCTTAAATCTCTGCTTCCAAATACAGAAGTCTTTTCCTTACAAAACCATACAAATCATACGTAAGTTATTTCTCTTTCAAAAAGCTTTTTAAAATAAATTACTAAAACTCTACACTTCCGCTTATAATTAAGAATTTTGTCACTGAACTCCCCAGAGAATGGTTAAAGCATTTCTGTCTCTGAAGGAACAGCCACACTGATGAAAAAACATTTAGCAATAAAATGCCTGAAAACAGCTCTGCTAAGAGTAGGGCTTTACCTGTACAAAAAGCGTAGCTGAATATCTTATCATTCTCTGGAGCTGCAAAGCTCTGGGATGTGGCTGAGGCTCCTGGTTCAAGCCTAGTGTTAAAATCTTCTTACTGAATTAAAATAAACACATTAATGTAATGTGCTTCACCATCAATGAAAACACAAAGGCAGAAGCTTATTTCGCAAAGAGCAACTGAGGGAGCAAAGGAGGGAACCAATAATGACAACAGACATTCCGCACTTGGAAAACAGTGCCAGACATACAGACACTCAAACCACACATGCAACACTGACCAATGGAGTTATTACTGTCTCAGTTCTCCCAATGGATAGCTAGCTGTGTCCCTCCACATCTCACAGGCTCTCTTTGCTTCCTGACAACAAAAGCCCCAAGGTATGTGTGTGGGGAACTCATTATTCATAAGCCAAAGAGCACTCTTACAAAGCACCTAATTGGAAGCTGTCAGGACATGAAAGTATGAAAGTGCTTATCTTCACTTTTAATGGCACACACTGCCAGCACACAAACACCAGAAAAGCACTCCTTTCACTGGCCTTATAACGTTTAATTAAGTGCAGAACACCGTCCACGCAGACCAGCAACTAAATTATAGCCTAAGTGCCTCATTCTTGACACCTCCCTCCAAATGGTCCTTACCTTAAAGCATCTATTAACTCATACACTTTCTGCACTTCCACTCGGAGGTCATTAGCATGTTCCAGACTGTAGGTCGTCTCCCCAGCACTGAGGAGAAAGCATACATTCATCTACATCAGATCACATCTTGTCAACAACAAAAAAAACTACATAAAAAATTAGAGGTAACATCATTAAATGAACCACCCGAAGGAAAATTTCAAGGTGAAAGTGATGTTTCAATATATTTTATGTAAGTAGAATTTCTTTGCTGAAAAGTAAATAATGACTAATCATTTTAGAAGTGAGCCTTCAATTTATAACCCCCTAGTGGAATATACTCAGGCTTAGGCCTTAAAACAAAATCCATAAAAACAAAATTTAAGTGATCTAGTTTGAACTCAAAGGATCATATCCAAATGCCAATTTTACAGATGAAAAAACTGAGCCCCAGAGAAGTTGAGTTTTCTGAGAACTTATACAGAATTATGTAAGGTAAAGCTAAAAAGAGATCTCAGGCTTCCTGAATGCCCCATCACACTGCCTCCCTGAGCTGGGTTAAAGCTAGAAAATTACATGATGTCCTATAAGACACATGGAGAGATGCTCTGAAACAAGTTCATTTAAGTAAATAAGATTTGAAGGAAACTGTTATTTTCCCTCTTAGAGGCTGCCCAGCCTAGAAACAAGCCTAATCAGGGCAGTGCATGCTACTAGTAAGAAACAGTAGGGTAGATAGAAAGAAGGTAGGTGGAATCAGGACGTCTGTGTTAGAATCCTGGCTGACAGTAACTAATGGTGTGACGTAACATAAAGACTAAGACCAGCATTAATATCACAGTGGGAATGGTGCAGTGGATGGAGCACTGGTCTTAGAATCAGGAAGACTCATCATCCTGAATTCAAATCCAGCCTCAGAAACTTACTAGCTGTATGACTCTGGACAAATCACTTCATCTACTTGCCTCAATTTCCTCATCTGCAAAATGAGCTAGAGAAGGAAATAGCAAACCTCTGCACTGTCTTTGCCAAGAAAACCCTAAACGGGCCATGAAGAGTTGGACATAACTGGAACGGGTGAACAACAAAGTGCCTCAGAGTTGTGAAGAAGTATTGTGCAAGACTCAGGCTATGTAAATGTGGATCAATTATCAGAGCTGGAACAGCGGTGGAGTCTGACTTAATCTAACCTCTTGTCCAACAGAAAGAAGGCCCTCTCCAACCTCCCTTGCATACTCCTAGTGAGGGGAAGCTCACCACGTATAAACACAGCTCATTCTAGAGCTGGTCAGCTTTCATTAGTAAGAAGGAAGCTACCTTTGTATACTTTTTATTACTGATTCTTGTTCTATCCACTGGAGTCTCAAAGAACAAGTCAACTCTTCCACATGGCAGCCCTTTAAGAGAATGATCATGTCTCCCTAAGTCTGTTCTTTTCCAGGCTAAACCTCCCTAGTTCTTTCAAATGTTCCTCATATGACATGGTTTTTAGAGTCTTTGACATTCTGGCTGTTCTCCTCTTAACAAAAATCTAGCTTGTTAATGTCCTGCTTGCAGAAAAAGAAACACATTTCAAAGATCTTCCAGCTAATGAAGGCTTGAAAATGGCGACTCAGCTACTACTTGCTGAGTTTATGCTGAGCTTATGCTGAGCAAACCCAAAAAGGCTGCAGTTTTCTTTCATTTTATGGCCTAGAGGGCAAAGCTGACTATTTTTTTTTAATGGGAGTTTTAGACTTATAAATAAATCTGTGTAATGGATTTATATATATTTCATGATGTGATAGAAGAGTATACTGAGAATTAGGAGACCTGAGTCTTAGTACCAGCTCCTCCCCTCCCTGAGCCATAAAATAAGGGGTTGGAACAGATGCCCTTTTGATATTCTCTGAGTCTTTTATACTTGCAAATAGCCTTTGTGAATGTTGTGACCTATGAACTAAAAGTCTTTTTTCAGTTCTCCAAAGACATTAGTTATTAGAGAGTCAATCTGAAGAGATAAAAAAAAATCTCATCCACACTTATTTTGTCCCTCCAGAAAGGGGAAACTAGGGAAAGGTAAGGGATGGGTGTCAAGGGACCTAGAGGTGGAGAAGAATGAAGAACTGTGACAAGAAAAAAGCAAAGCCAGGATGGAGCAAGGGAAGACTTGGAAGCAGAAATGGTAAAAAGTCTCAGGGCTGAAGATGCTTCTGAGGGTGAAGTGAAAGGGGGCAGGGGTAAGTGGTGCAGAATAAAGGCAGAAGAACATTCCCAGTCTCCTTACCTCTCATCTCTTCTCCCTCTCCCTGCACCTTTTCCTTTCCTCCTCTTACCAAGCACACCAACAGACAAAGGCAAGAGGAAAAGGAAGCACAATGGTGAGCAGCAAGGAGAAAGAAGGCATGCCAGGATGTGCCTTCTCTCCCATCATCCCTTGCCACGAAGGACCCTATTCCCTACTAAGACACTTTGGTGAGATGAGAAGCAGGGAAATGAGGCTGGGGAGAGGCAGGGGAAGAATGTCTCCAGGGGCCACAAAGTCCACAGCAACAGAGTGTGGAAAGAGGTGAGCTCTTAATCCATATGATATCTGTAAACAAATCATTTCTAAAGGCCTCAATTTCCCCATCTGTAAAATAAAGGAATGTGGAATAAATGACCTCTAAGCACCCTACAGCTTTAACATTCATGAGCCATTCTATGCTGTAGTACTTCCCCATACAAACACACACATTAATTGTACATAGTTTTTTATTATTATTCTTATTAACTGATCTAATAAAATTTTTAGTTTTCAAGTACTGAACTTTATCTAACATAGAAAACCCAAATGTACCACCTTACCAACAAGGAAAATAGATAGCAAGGTGGCTTACTTCAGTGATGCTGCCATTTTAATGTACTCAGGAGCTTTCTGGTCAACTTTCTCCATACAAATTCGTAGTTTCTGAAAGAGGGGAAGAAAAAGGGGGGGGAGGAATGGAATTTTTCCATTTCAAGAAAAATTTACTTACAAACAGATCTAGGTCAAGAGGCTAAAATGTGCCAATTTCACCCATGATGAATACAAAAGCTATTTCTTTACCAACTGACTCAACAGGGGAAGAAAACGGGAGGAGTTTTGTAGCCCTGAGTAAAGCAGAGATGACTCAATTGATAAACTAGTTTGTTCAGCAGCATGGAAGAACTGATTCTGTCACTCCTCAACAATAACCATTTCCAGTGCTCCTGTCCCACCCTGAAGCAGGAAGATTATGAAGAAAAATTATGGAGTCCCTATTCACCTTTTATCAAAGGGGAGTAAAAATCTGAGTGGTTATTTACAGAAAAAAAAAAAAGCTGAGTTAAAAAGTAACAGAAGTAATAAAGTCCACGACAAGAGACAGACTGGCCAATTTTCCTTTTCTGCCAAAAAAAAAGAAAAAAAGGAAATCTGCAGCTCCATACAGTGATTAACACAGCATTTCCTCCCACAAGGATTTAAAAAATGTTTTCAATGCAAAAAACACAAACCCTAGAAAGAGAAGTGCAACTGCTGGCAGATGGGTTTCAGCTCTCTCTGCACCAAAGGGTGGTACAAACAGGGAAGACCACACCACAAGCTTGTCTGCTACTGGAATCATTAATAACCTTGAGAAATGAGGTATGTGGGCAACCTTAAACACGACCACCCCAGCATCTCATAATCAGTCCTCTGGCCCAGTGTTCCTTAATCTCTGCCCACAACCAGGAACATTCCCCCAGAGCCAAACCTCCATCCAGCCATGCCTCTGGCCCTCCATCACCTTCTTCTTCCCATGCATCCCAGCCATCCTGCCACCATTTATCATTGTCACCAACATATTCACTTTCCTAGTCACAAGCTGGCAAAGTGAGGAAACTCAGGATGTTGCAACACACCCAGAAGCTTAGCTAGAAACAGGACCCCAACCCTGCACCGGAAATCCAGAATAACTTGAAGAGAGGAACCTGCTGCTTAAAGAATCTGGGGTACAACCAAGAAGCATACACCACCATCCTTCTGGCCACAGCCCAAGAAAGTGAGCAATGTCCACCTCATAGAGCTTCACGATGTCAGGAGTGTGCTCCTTCTCATCAATCTGCTGCTCTCTCTTAAGCAAGGCATCTTTACAGTGTCCACAGCAGCGGATCCGCTCATCATCCTTCTCATCCAACACAGAGCTAACACTGCTCATGCTACTGATGCTGCCCCTTCGAGAACCATGGACGCTATTAGGTGACTGGTTGGGACTTGTATGGGAGGTCAGGGAGGCCTCTTTGCTGGCACTGGTGAGCTTGCCTAGAAACACACAAATCACAAGTAATTCAGTAATGACCCTAAATCAGATTTCCCCTTCTCCCATTCTCATTAAGTTTCACACTTGTGCATTCATATTTGGGACCTGAAAGTTTTCCAAGTAGTTCAATTACAATAAAACAAATGTACTATTCAAATCCAGCCTCCCCAGTTCAGCTTTTGTGATAAACTTCATGGGGGTCATAGGCTAGACTTGTGCCTGGCTCCCCACTGCCCACTAAATAAAATCCAAATAAACTTCTCAGCTTTGCATTCAAGATCTTCTCTGGTCTTGTCTCAATTTACTTTTTAGCCATATCTCCTTTGACTCTACAGGCCAATCAAAATGAACTATTCAGTATTCACTGAATATATGCTCTCCCACCTCTTCACCTTTGCTCTTACTGTTTTTATCTCATGGACTACTCTTCTCATCTCAAGGACAAAAGTCTAGCCATTCTTCAAAAACTTCCTCAAATACCACCTTCTTGAAGGTTTCCTTAATCACCACCCTCCTTATACCTGGTTGAACCCCGATAGTATTTTGTTCCTCTAATGAAATTCATTACAATCCACCTTAGTACAATCATCTCTCTTTCCATGTCTTATCTCCCCTAAATTCCTAGGGGCTAGGAAGCATTTCTCAGCATAAGCATTGTAGCAGCATAAGCATTGTAGGACCACAATAAATGTAACATGTTAAACAAATAAATGGGGAGTAGTTTTCCTTCAAAGTCAGGAAAGCTCAAGTACAGTATGTACTTTGTCTCAGAAAGAAGAGTGCAGAAGGTTAGAATAAGACAGGATGAAACCAGCAGGCTTACCCAATTATGAAATTCTCAAGTTCTCTTCTACCATTAAAAAAGCGCAAGGTACATTCTTGCCAATTATACACAAAGGAAAGATCAGCAGCATCTGATCAATCAATTAACTTTTAAGAAACACTGTTCTCTTCTTTAGCTATTTTTATCTGGTTAGTATGCATTCCTGATCCTAATGGAAGGATCCAAATATAAAACCAAGTTCTTAAATCTGGACCACCAATGACAAGGCTCTAAACGTAAGATGTACTCAGCAAGGTAGAGTCCCCCATAAAGTTCAACCTGAATGGCCAACACAGCTACTCCTTCACTCTCTTTACCATCATCTTAGCTACAAAGGACAACAAAAACACCTCATCCATCCCATGTTACCTACTTGCCAAGGGAAGGCTTATCAGCTCCATACACTTCTTGCACATGATTGATCCACAAAGGCGGCAATGGTGACGGCGGTTACGGATGCTGAACTTGTTTCCACAGTCAGGGCAGAAAGGAACATCCTGATCATTGACCCATGGCACAACCGACTTTTCTATCGCTTTTATGGAAAACCAAAAATACAAATGGCATCCTTGAAACTGATTTGGTCAGTCAAATACATATATGACAAATGAACTTGGAAAACATTCTGAACCCACCTCTTACTTTAGCAGACTCAGTATTTGTTCTGTCAAAGGCTGTAAGCTATCAGAGAAAATGGTTCCAGATGGAAGAAGTCAGGTAATGAGCATACTTTAATTAAGATAATCATTATGAAAGTTAGAACAATTCAACTGTCCCCAGAATTCTGTCTGTAATCTATAACCACCTAATCAAAAATTACTTCTCTGTTCAACAGATTCAAGTGGTTTCTGCAGTCAATTCTATGTCCCCTGCGGACACAGGGTAACCTCTTCCCCATAATAATTCCCACTATACCCAAATTCCATTTCTCAGTTGGCAAACTGAGACTGTCTTCTCCTCATCCCTCCCTCCCTCCTAAAAAAAAATACACAAGGATTTTTGCATAGAGGCCAATAAGTGCATGTAGTTGAAAATAAATGATTTTTAGGAAACAAAGATAGAAAGTATATATGTATTATATAAGGATCAGCCTTCATCACCAACCTAGCTGCAAGCAATTTTTTTTTTGGTCACAGCAACACCTATAACCCATTTATTAAGTTGTAGAAAAGTTGGTATCTACTCTGGTAATGAGAGCATTCACACAGATGAGACCAGATCATTGGAGCACTGAAGTTAAGGCAAAAAAAAAAAAAAAAGCAGAGGAGAGCTCTCATATCAAACAACAGAATGGTCTATGTAAAAATGTGTTACTGCATGATGTACATATCCCAGTCTAAAAAGTCCTCACAGAAAAAGTTCCTAATTCCAAAGGTTTTTCAGGGTCCCACCCTTCAGATGAAACAACATAATATAACCAATTACAAAGTTATCAATTAGGACACCTAAAGGAAAAGCAATTGGGAGAACTAAAAAGCTTTTTAATAAAAAAACTGTTATTGGTGACGGTTTTAGACACAAAACAGAAAAAAGAAGCCAAATCTGTCAAATTTGTCTATACAAAATGGACCTACGGGAAGTATCTAGTATAGTCTAATTCCCTCATTCTGTAGATAGAACTGAATTAATATGGTCATTTAAATAATTTAAGACTTGTCCAAAGCCACAACGCTAGTTGGTGACAGACCCAAGGCTAGAAGTCATGTCCCCTAATTTCCAGTCCAGTACTCCAAGTATTTTTTCTGCTATACCATGCTAACATTGCTGCATGAAGCAAATCCTTTAGCAAAATCAGCCTATTTTTTACCAAGTGACCCTTGGCAAATTACTTAACCCCTCTATCTCAGTCTCAGTTTCCTCATCTGTAGAATGGGCATAATAGCACCTACTTTACAGAACTGTTGTGAGGCTCCAATGAAATAAATTATATATATAATAATATATATAAAACACTTAGCTATTATTATTATTATTATTGCTAAATTCCAGTGATTATATATCATAACCTTCTTGAGTCTGAAGTGAAATATTTCTACATTAGCACCAGTCACCCAAATCATACACTGGCACATTAACTTTTCCTTGCCTCTATTACCAAATCTACATATATATTTGCCCAAAAAAAGGGGAAAATTCTTACCTTTTCCAACCTGATTATTAATTTATTGACTTCGACAACATAGTGATCAATTCTGGCAGCTCGGTGTTTTTTGAAGTCAGAAAGATGACTTCTCACAGCACCTAAGGGACAGGAGAGAAAAGAAATAATATCAATTATGTATAGGAAACTACTCATTTCTTTACACTGTATTTACTATCTATCTCAATTCCAATGAAATTTTAAACGCAAATTTTAAAGACAAAAATACCTAGGTTTTTAGCAATATTTAAATTGGAAACAGGACATCTGCTCTGAGCTTACTAGCTCCAGTGATTATCTTCTTATAACCCTGCATCCAAAGAGGGTCTCTCCACCACAGTCTGGCCCCAACCTCCTATCCAACGTCATCACATACTACTCCAACACAAACTTTACTGTAGGACAAGCTAGTCTAATCCCTCATAGTTCTGAATCCTTGTTCGTGCTCTTCCCCCTAAAATTCCTCAATGATCTCCTTTAAACAAATCTCCATGATGTTTCCCTGACCACTTTTAAGTTATAATGAAAATTTCCTTCCAAGAGTTCTTCCTCCTTTAACCTCCTGGTACCAATCACTTAACTCTTTATCATATGCTGAATTGTATGTCAGTGATTAAATACCTATATCCAGAGGCAGCAAGTATATAGTGTGCTGCACTTAAAATCCAGAAGACCTAGTTCAAATTCTGTATATCTGAAATGAACCAGCTGTGTGACCACAGGCATCTCTGAGCTGCCTTGATTTCTTTACCTGTGACATAGAGATACCTCACAGGATTGTTATAAAGTTCAAATGAGAATTATGCAAAATGCCTTAAAAATCTTGAAGTTACATAAATGCCAGCATTCTTATCATCATTTTCCCAACTATACTATAAGCTCATTTAAATTATATTTACCTCGGTGAATATCAACTTCCAGAACATAAAACACACCTGATTTTCCAACACTGTTTGCGAACAATCATGAGCCAATCCATTAATTATCTAATAGATTTCCCATGGCTACAGTTTTGTATCTGGGTTTCTAATGGGCTGTTTTAGGCTTTCAAATCTGACTTATTTTAGAATGGATTCTGGCAGGTTCTCTCCCCCCCATACTCCCCATCTCCATGTAAAATTTCTATCTTCATTCGTACTTTAATCTACAATTTTACAATTCAGAGTAATACCTCCTGTGGTAAGACTGTACAATGTACCTGGGAAACATACCACTAATAACCAACATTAATTACTATAGGCTATATCATACTGGGGCTTCTTCAGCTTAGTGAAGTATAACTCATTTGAAAAAGAAATCAGTAGTTATATTGTCATTAAACATCTCAGTAAAAATCAACACAAGTTGCTACCTCGGTGTACTGGAACAGAGCCTTTTCTTACCAAGTTCCTGTGGTTCCCACATGTATGGATCTACCCCTCCATAGCTGAAAGACTCATATCCTTGTGTCCCAGCCTCTGACCGATCATCTTCTCTTTTCAACAATTTATTCTTTGCTTTCTTAGCCTTCTGGACAAGACCTTGGAAAAAAATGAACCAAGTAACACAAGTGAATTGCTAAAGCCTACGTAATAAGATTCAAGTTTTGAAGACAACCTCTGAAAAAAAGTCATATTTTAAAACTATTTTGCCTGATATAAAATCATTAAGTATCTCAACAGGATCAGAAAAGGGACAGAGAGACAAAAACATATCATTACAGAAAGACAAGTGATGTTTTAGAATTTTCTTTAAAACATTCTACTTAAAAATACATTATTATTTAGCAGTTAAAAAAATTAAACTTTGGTTAATTCCATTAAAAATTTTTCTGGCCAAAATCAACGCTAAAATATAGTAATAAACAAATATAATAAATACATTTATTAGGAGTACTAAATAAGCTGAGCACTTAATAAATGGTGAGAATTAGTTGATTTAGTTGATTTCCAGTGCTAAGATATGAAATCTTTACTAATGTAGTAAAGCACTTTGTACCTTTAGAGTTCTTGCTTTGATCTATTCCAAAGATACAAACCTTTTCCATACATATTAAACATAAGGGCGTATACTTGCCCTCAAAAACTTTATATTTTAATAATCTTCCTTAAGTTTTTCTAAGATTTTTTTTGGAGGGCAGTTGGGGTTAAGTGACTTGCCCCAAGTCACATGGCTAGTGTGTCAAATGTCTAAGGCTGGATTTGAACTCAGGTTCTCCTGACTCCAGGGCCGGTGCTCTATTCACTAAGCCATCTAGTCACCCCTAAGATTTTCTCCAAATAAGAAACTGGATCTAAGTTAAATGCTTTCAATAAGATAAAAAAAAAATCAAAACTGCTTATTATTTCCTCCATGAGTCCTTCCCTGAACTTCCCAACCCAGCCAGAAGTCATCTGTCCCTTCTCTGAATTATAGAAATTTGGATGTCCATTACTGCAATTTCATAATCTATCTTGTATTTTACTTATATACACATCTTATCTGTCCAACTTGACTGTAAACTTCATGAGGGCAGACACCACAGTTTCATTCACCTTTGTATTCCCCATAACACCTCACTAGCACAGTATTCTGTACATAGTAGACAATCAATATATATTTGTCTTATGAATAAACTAATAATTAACATACCAACACTATTATAGCCACAGAGATGTTGTTCAAAATCTCAAATAAGAAATTCTACCTCCATTGCTTTGTTTAAAAGTAACTTCCTCTTGGTGATTATAACTGATATCTACTTAAATGTTAATTTTAAAATAAAATGATAGGATTAATATAGTCTTTCTAGTAATATAAAGTATTTTTGGAGATATATTAATAGCAACAAATGGTGTACAGTCCACCTCCATAGCTCTAGATGCTTTACAAGAAAACATCTGGGAAATATTGGAATTTCTAAAGCCTGCATAAAGGCAGCTATGACCAGCTGGTAAAACTGATATGACTGATAATGGCATAGAAACTTCTTTTTTTGATATAGTGATGCTAATAAAGCAATCATCCTAATTATCAGTCACCCTACAGTATTTTTTCAAATAGGTGGAAAAATAAGGCCCATAAGAACTAAATAAAGCTGTTTTAAAAGTACTGTGATCATCCTTACTAATAACGAGGCAAAGGTTATAGGACAAAAATGAACAAAAAGTTGCAAGGCTGAAAACTGGAAATATTAACGCACTTTGCAAACAAGGCTAGATGGCTCCACTCTAGAAAGACTGTACCATTTCATTTCTATTGAGTGTCCCTGAAATACTTCCTAGTAAACTTCTCAAAATGGGTGTGGCCCTTCATCAGGAAGCTAATTAGAAATAATTCTACTGTATTTATTTTTAAATCATCTTTTCCAAAATAACTGAGAGGCAATCTCAACTCTACACTACACCTTCCCCTATTTAGGCAAAATTACCATTATGATAACTAGGTCCATGTCAATAAATCAAAACCCAAAGGTCCATACAACAATGAAGTTTTCTTAATCAACAACTGGTGCTACTTTGCCATATAACTTTTCCATGAACTCCAGGTGTAGCAGATCCAAAATTAGCCCCTTTCAGTTCAATATCTGTTATTAAGCTAACCTTCTTAAGCCAGCCCTGTGATGTTTGTGATATAAGAAAAAGTGTGGTATCCTCTGACAAGGCCTTTCATTAACCTTCAGTGTCACAAACATGATTGTTAGCTTCTAAAATTGGAACATCTGTCAAGCTGGGTCCACACAAAGGTCACCCTTTCCATTCTACAAAAGACTCCCTGGGACCTCTAGAGGACTTTATAAACTAACCTTTTAACTATATAAAAATTAAAACTCCAAAATGGGAAAATAGAGGAAATTTAAAGGATTCTCAGGGTTCCTTTAAATAATGTCTCATTTCATCTATTTTAAATAAATCACCTGAAATACTCTGTAGATATAAACAAACTTTTTTTTCTGGGACAGAGTGTAAATGAAACAATCTAAGAATGTTTTGTTGTTGTTGTTGTCTAACTCCCCCCCAAAAAAATTCTGGGAAGTTCTGGGTAAATTTTTATCAAAAATGACACTAGGAAGCAGAAAGGCGATATGATGAGAATAAATCTTACCAATAATCTAATATATAACCCTAGGCCCAATTCACACTCTCAGTGACCAGTGGATGAATATTATGGAAGTGTCTGTTGTATCAAGTACCAAAAACTAGGAACAGACATACATCACTACACACTACTTCTTTGTAGAGAATAGAGGTACACATTGTAAAATGGCATTAAGGACCTTGAACCAAAATCGCCAGGTTAAAGATGTTACTGATCACATTCTTTTTAAAGCTTTCTTCCCCCCAGCAACTCTAGTTCTGCTCTGTCTGAAGTCAAATCATCCTTCGTGATCCTAACGAATACTTTGTTGTTGGTATTTTGACAATATGGTGGTCAATATATAGTTAGGGAAAGGAGAGAGAAAGAGAAGAGGTCAGTGAATCCATTGGTATAGGGAGCTCCTTGTCAGAAACTTCTTCCACCAATTCAGGCTGGCACTTTCACTGCCAACTTCTCTGCCAGACTTAAGAGTAACGTAGAGCACTGAGAAGTTAACTGACTTGCTGCTCCCCCCACCCTCCAGGCTGTAGGTGTCAGAGATGAGACTCGAACTTGTCTTCTAGCCAATTTTTTATACCCTATGCCATGCTGCCTCTCTGTGCTAGGGAATATATTTGCTTTTCCCCCATTCCCATCACCACCCTTTCTTACCTCCCCGCCCTCCATCACCCTATGCAGAATCTTGTAAAGATAAAATGTAAAATTAGCATCTTATTTCCTCTTGTGTGCAAGCTGCCCTGATGAGAACAGTTTGCTGGCTCATTAGATTAAGTGGAAAACTGTCAAATAGAAAAGGAATTCTACTCTCTAGCAATACTTACAGGCTTACAGAACCAAAGGTAGTGCCAGCTGATGACTACAAAAACAAAGCCTGTGATGTGAAATATCAAAGCATTCTACCTCTCACTGCCCCACAGTCCAATGAAAACAGTAGCTTCTTACTTTTTATCTGCCCTTTGACATCCCGGTCCTCACTGGAGTGTTCTTCTTCATAATGTGACTGAAGCTGATAAAAAGACTGTAGGTCCTTTAAGCAGAGAGGGCAAAGGAAACCCTCCCTCACTTCCCCAGGATCATCAAGAGATGCCATGACGGTCCTATCACTTCTAGAGGACGAGGAGCCGCACAGGAGCTCAGCAGCACAGGCTGCCCCAGGAGGCTAGCTTAGAGAAGCAGGCAGTGCAGGAGAGCCTTATGCCCTCCATGAGGGGTTTCGTGTCAGCAATTTAAGAATCCTGAAAAATAAATGGGGAAAAGCCAGGTGAAGTAGCTCCACTGGCCTCCAGAATGCATTTGTACCTCTAAGGATTCGCAAGAGCGCTTGACATGAAATCAGAATTCAGAACAAGAGTGATTTCTGAAAGCTCTGCAACAAAGGCACGGGCCCGACATAACCCAAAGGACCCCAATAAACAAACACGTGACCCGTGAGCTGTATCGGAGCTTCTAGACTTCTCCGGCCTCGGGATCCTTTTACACCCTTAAAGACTGGAGGCCCCGAAGAGCTTGTGTTCACGCTGGTCACATACATATCGGTATTTACTGCAGTTGGACATTTCAAAGTCTTAGCTTAATGTGGAAGCAGGTGTGAGCTCCGATACCCCTTCCAGAGGTTCCGGGGATCCCCACGAGTCCTCGGATCGCACCCGGAGGACCCCGATCTGGACTAAATCCAATCCTTGACGCCACCCAATGAAATAAAAAGCTCAAGACACTGAACTTCAGAAGGAAAGATAAAGACCAGCCTAAATCAGCCCGCTCCCTGCGCGCTGCCTCCGGACCCTCGGCACGTCCACGTTACATACAAATCCTATGATTTCCGTGGAAAGAGACCCCCGGGGTCAAGGGCCCCACGCCCCACTGGGTGGGCAGCCTAGTCCTTCTAGGGGACGCGGATCCCCATCCACCCACACAGGGCGCCGACTCGGGGGGCCTCCCGGCCCGGAACGAGCTCGGCGAGGCCGGCGCCGGACCGGCCGGACCTCGGACGGGGGGCCCCCGGAGCGCCCCAGGCACACGCGGAGGACCCCATCGGTCAGCAGCTGCCAGGACCGTCAGCCCCCTCCCTCCCGCGGCCCCCTGCCCCCTCCCCAGGCTCCAGCCCAGAGCTAAAGGAGTGGTGACGGCCGGACCCTCCCTCTCCCCCCCTCCCCACAGAGACACCCTAGCACCGACACGCCCCCTCCCCTCCCTCCTCCCAGAGCTCCCCTCCCCCTCCCTCCAGCCTCACCTCCCGCCTCCCTCCCCGAACAGGCCACGATGCGATGCGGGGAGGGAGGGAGGGGCGCACTCAGTACCGCTGCGGGCTGGCGGGGGTCCCTGGCTCGGGCCGGTGCCACTGACGGGGCCGGGCGGCTCGCCCCTTCTCAGTCACTCTCCCCTCTCGCTGGGCCCAAGCGGCCATCACACATCCATCCTTTCGGCCCTCGGCAAGAGAGCCTGCGCCGCAGGCAGGGCAGGCACGCATTTATCGAGCACCGAGCTATCGAGTCACCCCAGGCGGGGAGGGAGCGGAGCGAGAGTCGCGTGAGATGGGCATCTGCGCAGGCGCCACGGAAGAATGGGAGACTGGGAGTGGGGAAGAGGAAGAGAGAATCAGGTAGAAGCCAGCCCCTCCCCCAGCCGCATTTTACAGATGGGGAAACTGTGTATCTATCCACACACATGTGCTTCTGTAATTATATGGTTACTGCCTCTGGTTCTGCAGTCTATAATTATGTATAGGCACATGGTGACCGTGTAGTTAGAGCGTGGTTCTGCGCAGCTCTCTATGTAGTTACGTAATTCTACAGAGGCGTATGGCTATGGGGGCTTGTAGCTATATAGGCGTGATGACAGATGTGTACAGGCACATCATTGCAGCTGTAGTTACCTAGTCTTACAGTTAGATGGAGTTTTAGATGCAGAGTTATAGTAGAGGGGTGTCGTCACTGTAGACAACTCTGTGGATAGGTACTTCTAGTTAGACATGTTTACAGGTGTAGTAGGCCTACACATTCAGCTCCACCTCTTCCTGACCCCCATTTGGGGTTTTCTTGGAAGAGATACTGGAGGGGTTTGCCGTTTCCTTCTCCAGCCCATTTTACAGATGAGGAAACTGAGGCAAACAAGGAAGTGACTTGCCCAGCAACTCTCTGCTAGTAAATGTCTGAGGCTGGATTTGAACTCATGAAGAGGAGTTTTCCTGATTCCAAGCCTAATGCCACCTAGCTGCCACTATATGTAGTTATATAATTAAATATAGTTATGTATAGTAGTTATATAATATGTAACTGTTTATAGTTATATAATTATGTAATTATATGTAGATATTCATATATATAGTTATATATAGTTGTGTAGTAACATAGTTATATAATAGTAGTTATCTATAGTTATGTAGTTACAAAGTTATATAAATATATAGGTATATGTAGGTACATAGTTATATATAGTTAGGTAGTTATAGTTACATATAATTCTTATAGTTATGTAGTTATATAGTTTTTATATAGTTATATGTAGGTATATAGTTAAATATATAGTTATGTAGTTATACAGAGTTATATATTATATGTAGTTATTTAGTTATAGATATATAGTTATATAGTAACATAGTTTTATATATAATTATAGTTGTATATGTATAAATTCACATATATAACTATGTGTCTGTGTATACACACATACACACACTGGTCAGTTTCATTTATGGCCTAGAGTCTCATAAATTCAGCTCCATCTCTTCCCCTCTTTGGAATATCTTTCTGGACCACTCTGGGCTCTACATCCTATCATCCTGTGACCCCTAGTAAGCAGCCCCTGGCTCTCTGTAACTGACAGAAGCTGTTTGCCCTTCACTGAACAGGAAACTTTAGATCAGGTCTTTTTCCTGTTACCCAGATCTAGAAACATTAACCTATACTAAAGAGCACCTGACTGGCCAGCTCCAGGTTGGCCCTGTGCATTTCAGTGCCCTTTTTGGGGGCACCTTTTCATCTTTAAACCTGGACTAGACAGACATCAAATGGCTTCAATTTACATTTCACACTGATTCACATCTTCCTATAAGGCAAGCATTTCCCCAAAGAAGGCAGCTTCTTTTCACAGTAGATAGAGCATCGGACCTGGAATCAGGAAGATGCAAGTTCAAATCTCACCTCAGATACTATGTGACCCTGGGTAAGTCAGTTGACTTCTGTTTGCCTCAGTTTCTTCATCTGTAAAATGGGGATAATAATCACAACCACTTCCCAGGGTGGTTGTGAAGATCAAATGGAATGTATTTGTAAAGTACTTTGCAAACCTTAAGGCACTATACAAATGCTAGCAATTATTACTATTATTGTAATGCCCCCACATATTTCATGTATATATTAATAACCATACATAATTCCTGTCTATAGTAAGAGAAGAACCATTTCTTCATAGTAACCTAGTGTAAGGCTAGTGCAGGATGGAATTTTTGTTCTATGACTTATTGCCTTGTGTGATCTTGGACAAAGCCACATACTTTTGTTAAACCTCAGGTTCCTCCTCTTTGAAATGTGGAGGTTGGACCAGTTGGGAAGAAGTATGATAGAATAAATAAGGCACCATATTTGGACTTGGGAAGACCTGGGTTCAGATCCTGTTTTAAACAGTAACTCCATGACCCAGGGCATATCTCTTAACCTCTCTGTGCCTCAGTTTCCTCATCTGTAAAATAAAGGAATTGAACTTGATTGTTCCCAAGGTCCTTTCTGGCTCTAAAGCACAATCTACAGTTTCTATCACTATCTCATGATGTTTAAAAGGTCCCTTCTGTCTCTCAACTCTATGATCCTTGGAATCAGAACTTCTGGAAAGCTTATCTCCCTCATTCACTTCATCTTCCACAATGTAAATAGAAGAATTTAAAGCCAAATAAATAACAGCAGGCTAAATGAAGAAGCCCCAATTGTCACTGTCTTGAGGGTGTGCTTTATTATCCAAGTCTATCACAAGCAGCATAAAGCCTTTTGGCACAGGGTGAGAGTTGCTAAATGAGAAAAGCAATGTTCTATGTAAATTCAACTGGAAGGCTTACAAGCACATTATGTTCATCCCTATGGCATCTTGCCATCTCCAGGATTGATGAGAAGAAGCATGATGCACCTGCCATCTTCTCTTTTAGCGTACAGGTTGTATCAGTTCCACCAGGATTGGGCTCCAGTGATGCCTGATGAATGGTAATGTCCAAGGTGCTGAAGGTGACGAAACTACTCACTGGTTGTTAAGGAAATGTGCAAGAGAACGTGATGGGAAATAATGTCTTGTGCAGCTGAAGGGAGAGAACTACCCGAAGTTTTTATACATACGAAGATGAGAGGGGACATTGGAACTTTGGCAAAGCCTCTGAAACAGTCACCAAAAGCTCTTTTCTAGGTCTTTACAAAGGCAGTCATGGAGAGCAACAAGGCATCAAGATGAGCCTTTAAAACAAAACAAAACAAAACTCTTTCAAGGAAGAATAGGAATCCTTCCCTCCCACAGAAATTCCACCTAGTGGTCTGCACTCTGGGAATGCTTTCCTCTCTATGTCTACCCACTGAAGATCTACTTGTTCTTTAAGACACCTCCTCCATGAAACCTTCCATGATTATCCTCTGCCTAAATGTGCCTTTCCCTCTTCCAGTCCTCTGTAGAACTTCCTTTGAATCTCTCTAATATACATATCACATTTTCTCTTACAGTATGAGATAATCTGTGTAAAGTGTTTTTACAGCTACATACACGCTAATTATTATCTGGATACAAATTTTGCCCAGTTTTTCATACTTTAAACTCCTCAGAGTGAGGGATGTGCCTTGCCTTTCATCATCATCATCAACATTATCATCACCAATAAACACCACCATTTGTTAAGCACCTACTCTGTACTAGGCACTGTGATATGCTCTGGGGATACAGGTAAAGGCAAAAACACAGACCCTGTCCACAAGGAGCTCATATTCTAGTGGAGGAGGAAACAGGCAAACTTCCATCTGTATAAAGATATATATATGTATAGTATAAATGGGAGGTAATTGCAGAGGGAAGATACTCTCTTTGCTTCTTCACCCCACCCTAACAGAAGAGCCCAGGAATTGCAGAATAGCCACTCAGTAAATGTTTGCTGAAATCAAAATGAAAGAAATAATGAAATGAAATGAAAGAATAATTCAGAATGTGATAAGAATATGGAGAGAGGTCAGTGCTGCTGGTCTACATCATAACAATAATCATGACTGAAATTTACAAACCATTTTAAAGCTTGCAAAATAAAAGTTTTTATACATACGAAGCTAAAGCTTTCCCTGATTCCTCTAGTTCATAGGACACTATGAAATGACCATGAAATGACCAATATGTACAAATCTATTTATATGTTGCATTCCCTCAACCAGAATGTCAGTGACTTAAGGGCAGGGATTATTTTTGTTTTATTGTTGTATCTCCAAGGCCCAGGACACTGTCTTGCATATAGTGAACACTCAATAAATGCTTGTCAGCTTGGATTTCTCATTTTCTCATTAACAACTCATAGTATGTATTTTACAGGTAAATAATTCCTTTAAAGATACAGTGAACTTTATTTTATGGTTTTCACTGGCTTGTACCTTGTTCTCATAAGTCTCAGTATGTGGGTAATCCCTCCAATGGTGAAGATCACACAACCCATCTATGCCTTCTCATCCTAGTCAACACATCTTCCTATAAATCCTGCAGAGGGTTCCATTCAACCTGCTGGGAACTCTTCCCTAGAAAGTTTGTATATAATAAATACTTGTTGATTGATTAACTAATTTTATAGGTTACTAAAGGGGCATCAAAACTGCCTGTCAGTTATCCCTTAGCCTACTGACTTTTCTAGTCATACACCTCTCTGATTATGTCCTTTACTCTACCTCTCCTAATCAATTATTCATTGGTAGTATGCTGCAACTTACTCGTCCCCATCATTCCTTTCCATTGAACACTGGGAATGACCTCTAACCTTAATTCTTGCGAAATTAGGGTATCCCATGACACAGCCATAGAACATCACCTTAAGAATATTTTATGATCTTCTACCTTTAAATTTGCTTTGGGCAAGTCACTGAATCTCTCCAAGTCTCAGTTCCCTTATCTATAAAATGGAAATAATAATTGCCTTTCTCACAGAATAGTTGCAAGGATCAAATAAGATAATGATATAAAAGGATTTTTTTAAATAAAAGTTTTGTCATGAAAGTAGCACAGGATTTTTCATGAACACAGGTAACATTTTTGTTATTTATTCTGTTATAATTATTGTTTCTTCCCATAGGCACAGACTAGAGAAAGACTTGGGACCAAAGAACAAGAATACAAGATGATGAATTTAGAGCTGGAAAAGACCTTAGGGGTCATCCAGTTCAATTCCTGCTAAGATTGTAGATTATAAATCAAACCATCAGTGAAGAAGCATCTATTATCTATCCTCTATGTGCTAGGCACTGAAGATGCAAAAACAAAAATGAACATCTCTGCCTTCAAGAAACTCACTTTATATTAGAGGATCTAACATGTATGTACATCCATATTTAATTAATTAATATAAGGTATTGGGGGGGGAACAAGCAAATAGAGGAACCAAAAAAAAAGGCCTCATAGAGAAAGTGGAACTTAAGGAAAACAGGAGTTCTTAGAGGCAAAAGTCAGGAGGAAATGCATTCCTAGCACAGAGTCTAGTCAGTGCAAAAGCATAGAGAAAGAGGGATGGAGTGCCTTGTATGAGAGCTCTTAAGAAGATTGATGTAGGGGCGGCTAAGTGGTACAGTGAATAGAGCACCAGCCCTGGAGTCAGGAGAACCTGAATTCAAATCCGGCCTCAGACACTTAACACAAAAACTAGCCATGGACCTTGGGCAAGTCACTTAACCCCAATTGCCCTCCAAAAAGCATAAAATGAAATTTTTAAAAGAAGAAGATTAATTTAGCTGGATTACAGAGTATGGAGAAGAGAAATAGAATAAAGCTGGAATTAAAGATTGAAGCCAAATTGTAAAGGGTTTTAAATGTCAAAGAGAGGTGTCGATACTTGATTCTAGAGGTAATAGGAAGATACTGGAGTTTACTGAATAGGAAAGTGACACATCTTATACTTTAAAAAGAAAATTACTTTTACAGTTGTATATAGCATAGATTGGAGGGAAGAAAAAATTGAAGGAAGGTTAATTAGGAAGCTATTTCAATAGTCTGAGTGAGAGGTGACGATAGGCTAGCCTAGAGTGGTGGCCATGTGAGTAGACAGAAGGAGACCTATGCAAGAGTATTGTGGGGGTAGAACTCACAAGACTGGCAAGTGGTTGAATGATTCCAGGGTTCAGAATCCAGGTGAAGAGCAGTCAGAAAGAGAGAATTTAAGTACTGAGGAGACACAGTCAGAATCACATATATTAGCAGCCACCACTCTGTGAGAGCAATGATAGTCTGCAATGATGGTGTAGAAAGGAAAGACAGCCAAGAATGACTTATGTGGAAAAACTCAGCATAAACTTAGGGAAAAATGGATTTTTAATGAAATAGAGGATTTCTAAGCATTACTGATGAAAAAACCAGAGATATATAGAAACTTTGAAGTTCAAATACAGGAGTTAAAAGAAACAAACACAAATGAACAATGATGGACAAAACAAGGATAAACTGCTTACGTTCTGACAGAGATGGTACATGTGTCCCCTCTGGACCCTAGCTAGCATCGTCGGGTGTCACAGAGGGAGTATAATGAGACAGAAGGCCTGGCAGCGGTTCTGTTGATGATCTTAAAAGAATGGAAAGTGGGGGAAAATGAATGTATAGAGGTTGAGGGAGAAGGGAAAGGAAAGTTAGAGAAAATTATCTCACCTTATCAGGAGAGAGAAACAAAGGAGAAGTCTATACAAAGAGAAAAAGGTGGCGGAAGCCACTGATACTTAAACTTCACTATCTTATGAAGGAGGGAAGAATGCATACATACATACATATATATATATATATATATATATATACATATATGTAGTTGGGCAGAGAAACATTTCATTCAACAGGGAAATAAGAGGGAAAGGGGAGAAGGAAGCATAAGAGGGAGGGCAAGATTAGTCCTAAGCATATTAGGGATAGGATTACTCCTAAATAAAACAAACTTTAACCTAGGATATACAAAAGTATTTATAACTTTTTGAGGTGGCAAAGAATTGGATTCTGAAGGGACTGCACATTAATTGGGGAATGCTGGACAGGTTACAGTACATAAATGTGATGAAATATGATTGTGCTGTAAGATATGATGAGGGGGTTGGTTTCAAAGAAACCTGAACAGATGTCTATGAACTGATGCAGAGAGAACTAAACAGAATCAGGAGAACCATCTATACAGTAATAAAACAACTTGATAAACCTTGCCAATTATATATGCCCAACCCTGGATTACTCCCACCATCCTTCTAGCCTATTCATGTGCCGCTGACTAGAACTAGAGAAAGTCACGAAAATTATATTGACTGGGTCCATACAAATTTTTAAATTTAATAGGGTTTTCACTGTACAAATTCAATCCTTTTACTTCTATTTTATTCTCTGTCAAACTCCCCATTGTCATTGTTTCAAACTTTTTCTCACATCCTCTCAGTTGAGGACCCTGCTTCTTATTTCACTGAGGAAAATAGAGGCCATATTCCCCTTGACCATTGTGTTTTCTTCTTCATCTCCCAACATCATCCCTCATCATCTTCTTCTTCACTGCATTCTCTTATGAAGAGTTGGCCTTTCTGTTCACCAAGGTCAACCTTTCTACATGTATCCTTGCTCATATGCCCCCCTGTTTTCTTAGGCAGATTGCCCCTACAATCACCTCCTCTTTCCAATTTTCAACATCTCCTTATCTTTGAATTCTTTCCCTGTTGACTATAAACATGTCCCAGTCTCTACCTTCCTTTAAAAAAAAACAGCCCTCACTTGTTGCTAATATCTCCTCAAGCTTTTCTTCCCTTTCAAGGCCAAACTCTTATAAAAAACCTATCTGATCATTCAGAGTCCACTTCCTATTCTCTCATACACTTCATTCTGGCTTCTGATGTCATCGTCCAAATGAAAGCAGTCCCACTGATCTCCCAAGCACCATATCTGATGAATAGTGTTTCCTTAGTCCTCATCCTTCTTGACTTCTCTGCAGTGTCCTTCTTGGTTGACCATCCTGTAATTCTAGGTAGGCTGTCCTCTCTTAGTTTGCATGACATTACTCACTCTTTGTTCTCTTCTTGCCTTTCTGACTGCTTTTCCTAAGCCTTCTTTAATGGATCATCACTCATATCGTAGCCCCAGATCCAGAGAGAATAAGTGACTTGTCCAAATTTACACAGGTAATAAGTGGCAGACCTATAATTTCAAACTCAAGTCCAGGGATTCCAAATTCCAACACCATGTGCTTGACCTCACTGCTATTGCAATCATCCCTTTCTCAATAATAAACCTAAACCTAGCCATTCTTTTCTCTTGGTGGGACCTCTACTAGTACAATGTATTTGAGCCATTATCTGAGGAAACTCCTGTGTCAGAGCAGTCCAGCCCTGACTGTTGCAAGTGATTATCTGTGTTCTTAATATATGCAAAAAGAATCTGGGGAGACCTCACCCTTAGGGAATAGGAAAAGACATGTTTGAAAGGTGAGTCATTAAAACAACCTGGAGAAATAGATTTCAAATACTGAGTCAGGAAAGATGTCATCACTCATTAGGCACAGAGCAATGCCATCATCCCTGAACTTTGAATAAGCTGATTACTAGAGGAGTCTATGAGTAAGAGCTTTAACACAAAAAGATGAGGCAGTATGTTCTGGATTTTGGAGAAAGAAGGCTGTTCTGAAGCAGGACACAAGTGTGTGAATGTAGAACCAAAGAATTTGATTAAGATGTGGAAGAGATCTTGGAGATAATTTAGTTCAACTTTCTCTTTTTATAGATGAAAAAATAGGCCCATGGAGGAAGAGATTAACCCAAGGTCACACATTTAATGGCAAAAGCCATAAAAGCTATGTGACCTCTACAGCAAATAAGACCAAATATTATACTAAGACAGAAGGTGAATGAATGAGCTTCCTAATATAGCCTTAACAACTCACCTGGGGGGCAGCTAGATGGTACAGTGAATAGAGCATCAACCTTGGAGTCAGGAGGACCTGAGTTCAAATTTGGCCTCAGACACTTAACACCTACTAGCCGAGTGACCTTGGGCAAGTCACTTAACTCCAATTGCCCTTCCAAAAAGCAAAAGCAAAAAAAACTCACCTGGAGGGAGAAAATAATGGGTTAAAAAAAGGGACAGGATATGATGGGCCCAATGCCATAGGGTCCTCCAAGGAGAGAAGAGTTCTAATTGGCCTGAAGCCCAATGAAGGAATCTGGTGGACCAGAAAGAGGACGTTTCATATGCATGGAGCCTGGATAAGGATAATACTTTTCAAAGCAGAAGGCACAGAGATTGGTATGAAGGATGAAGGAGGCTTAACAAGAAGGCAGTGACTGCAAGGAAAGGCAGAGACCCAGTGAAAGTCATTTACATTCTTGGTCTTATCTTTATCACCTACAAAATGGCAGCAGTAAGAGCAGGGGCAGCAATTAGACTGGAGAACCTTATCCAGAGACAAAATGAGGAAGCAAGTTCAAGAAGGGACAGGGAGTGCTGAGAATCTTTTGACCTAAATCTATCTTGACTTAGGAGCCAGAAACCTGGGCCTAGTGTGCAACCTAGATGGGAGCAAAGAACAAAGTGAATGAAGGGGAGCTTAGAATGACTAGACCAAGCTCTGTTTATGTTTCATGGAAGATCAAGTTTAACTCTGAAGATGTAACTTCAATCAATCAATTGATAAACATCCATTAAGCCCCTACTAAGGCCCAGATATTTTGCTAAGTAATAGAGATACAAAAAGAGGTAAAAGATAGTCCTTGTACTCCAGGAGTTTATAATCTAATGGATTAATTTAGTAACTTTCCCTTTTTGTTTGTTGTTCCCCATCCCCAGTTACTTTAGTAAGGGAAACTCCCAGAGTGGAAATGCTCCTCCCCAAAGTCAATCAGCAACCCTTCCTTAACATAGTCTTAGAGAGTTGCCAGGAACACCAAGAGGTTAAGTTACTAACCAGCAAGGGTAAGAGTCCCTGGGTTAAAGCAAAAGAAAAGAACAGTGGAAACGTAAAGGAGAAACTTCCGATCTCTCGTAGTTATAGTTTTAACTCCTGCTTTCTCTGTCCCCCATTCCTGGTATCATAGAAAGGGCATTGGACAGAGAATTAGGAACCTTGAGGACTAGATCAGCCTCTACTGCTCAATATCTTGCTATGTGACCCTAAGCAAGTCACTTTTCTCTAGGTCTCAGTAGGTCCAGAGAATGAGGGGTGTGATGCCAGGACTGAGGGAGTGAACTTTAGGGACTGTTTCTTAATCTGCCACCAGGTGGTGCCATCAGCTCACACGAGAATCCTTGGATCTCCATCATGGCCCCCCCCCCCAAAAAAAAAAAAAAAAAAAACAGCTCAGCTCTGTCCCAAGCTTGCCCAGCCCATGTCTTCTCACCAGGTCTGCTTTGGAGTTTCTTTGGCAATCTTCCACGATGTCATTCTCACACTCTCCAGAAGAGGGATGGAAGGCACAGTGCCCCAGGACAGTCAGTCAGTGCCAAAGCCTAACCATTCAGACCCCAGCACTGACTACTCTGCCTCTCCAGGCCTCTTAATTATCCTGATTCATTGACAGAGAACAAGACAGAATGCAGTGAGAACACAATGGGGGCTCCAACTAGGTGATGAATAAAGCTCAGAGACTGGAGCAAGGCTCACTGGTGCAAAGGAAGCCATTCAGTTTTCTCTCCTGTAGCACACAAGGTGAGTGAGAAGTGGGAAGATGAGAGCAGGATGACTGAGCTTTGACCCAATAGTAACTAAAAGGCGCAAGTGTTAGACTGGCCAGTGAATGAGAGATTCTGGAGCTTCTGTCTTTTTCCCCTGCCCTGCCCCCCATCCTCAACTCTTCTTCAATTAGGATTTAGAGGTGGAAAAACCCTCAGCATCACTATAGTCCAGCTCTTTCATTTAAATGAGACAAACAGAAAGACTAAGAGAGAGAGAGAGAGAGAGAGAGAGAGAGAGAGAGGCTTTTGTTTTCAAATCACCTTCACAGCTGAAATATATCTGAGGCAGGAGTTGATTCCACTACTTTTTTCTTTTTTTGTTTTTTTGCTTTTTGGAGGGCAATTGGGGTTAAGTGACTTGCCCAAGGTCACATGGCTAGTTTTTGTGTTAAGTGTCTGAGGCCACATCCAAACCCAGGTCCTCTTGACTCCAGGGTCAGTGCTGTATTCACTGCACCACCTAATCGCCCTTCACTATTTTTTTCTACATAAGTTCTCCATCCTCTTACCTTGTAAATAGTAGGTGCTTAATAAATACTTACTAAATTGGGATTGGAAATA
Organism: Petaurus breviceps papuanus; assembly: GCF_028583685.1. Taxonomy (NCBI): domain Eukaryota; kingdom Metazoa; phylum Chordata; class Mammalia; order Diprotodontia; family Petauridae; genus Petaurus; species Petaurus breviceps. The sequence continues at coordinate 20,950,824 of NW_027185761.1, forward strand.
CCAAGAAGATGTGGAACTGGCATGCTGGTGAGAAGTCAGTGAGGTCAGACAAAAAGAAGGCTTCATGTGTGTTAGGAGGTAGGGGTGAGTTTTTGGAGGTTGGGGTGATCAGGAAACAGAACCTTCACTGGAAATGAGCTGTGCCAGATAGAGAAGCTGTGACTATGGGCAATGCTGAACCTGGTTAGTACGAGATGATGTCATAACCCCAGGAAACATCTTGGTTAGAAATAAGGCCTTATTGGAACAAAGGCAGGAAGGGGGTGCCGGAGAGCTGGAATTGTAAGGAAGCAAGTGCGATTTTAATGCAAACATTCCCCAAACCCGGAGTGCAATCTTGAAACAATGGGAAGATAGAAATCAAAATGTGTGTGCAGAAGACGGGGCACTGAAAACAATCCAGGTGTGGATTGTCCCTACATCCTTTTGGGGCATCAAAGCCTGTGTTTTCAAAGTTCTTCCACATAGAAGAATTCATTTAATCAATTCAATTCAGTAAACATTTATTCAGCAACAAAGAGATACAAAGCTGAAAATAAAAAAGTGCTTGCCTTCGAGGAATTTACTCTTCAGCCATACCATATGTTAGCAAACAAGCAAATACAGGGTAATTTGGGTAAGGGCATCTCACTAACAATTGAGGATGCCAGAGAAGATTTATAGAGGAGATAGCATGGAGCCTTGTGAGGTTGGCAGAGAGGGAAGTATTAACCCATTTTACAGATGAAGAAACTGAAATCCAGGCTAGTGACTTGCCCAAGGTGATATTATAAGTTGGAAGCAGGCTCTGGATGGCACATCAGAGATTCAGATATCCACCTCAGTCCCTTGCTGGTTGTGGGACCCCAGGCAAGTCTCTAGCAAACCTCTATCTCTGTCTGGGTCTCAGTTTCCTTCCTCACCTGTAAAATGAGAGGGCTGGACTATATGACCTCTAAGGACCCTCCTTGCTTTGAATCTTTGATCCTTTGATTTTTTTGCCAGAGCAGAAACTGGGAAAAAGAAGGTGGCTATTGAGGTGGCATCATTTAAGGAAAAAGAGAAAGAACCACGTAGTGCAAAACTACCACCTCCACGCCTAGAAACTGTCTGGGATTCTACTGTAAAGATTCATTTCCTTGGGTTAAGCATTTCCCTCTCTAGGCTCTTCTTTTGAAATACTAATCACCCCAAAGGAGAAGTTGATCCTATGGGACTGGAGGGATGGCAACATCCTGAGAGCCTGGATCATGGAGAGGGAGGAGGTAGGGGAAACCCAGCAATGGTAGAGGAAGCAGATCAACCAGAAGAAGACCCCCCCCCCCCAAAAAAAAACTGAGGTTTTGCCCTACTCAAGGAAAGTTTAAACTCTTGACCCTGGCATTCACCTCTTGACATCCTATTCATCATCCTTAGGTTAAGAACTCCTAGATTAGATAATCCCTAAGATCCTGTTCAGGTTTTAAAATCTATTGCTCTAGCCCAAGGTAATCTATCAATATGCCCCGCTGAGAGGTATGCACAGATTGAAGGTACTCTCTAGGTCAGCATCTATTCAAAACCACAGTTCAGGAGCCCCCATACATTAGTTTCCTTCTACCAGACAAGTCAAACCAGAACATGCAGTAATTCAAAAGAAGGGTATTGAATTATACAGTCTAGTAAGGTAAATAACAAGGAAGAATTATATCCTCATATCTACAGAGCCACACTCTCCCACAGATTCCCATGCAGACAAGAGGAGAAACATCTATAATCTGGACAAAGAGTATCTCTTTGCCACAAAAGCTGTTTCCCCCCAGAGCTGCTAATGTCGTTTGCTTGATTGCATTCTCTGCTGGTTTATCATCCCACTGAATTGACATTGCTAGCTGAGGCTTCTCTGATGAATTGCTGACGTGTTTGACATCTTATGCTTCTCCACTGAATTACAACTTCTATACACCTTCTTCCTGAGAGAGAATGTTACTGCCCTTTTGTGAGCCAGCCTATAGCCTCAGGGCTATTTCAACTTTTTTTTTTTTGGAAGCAAGATGCACAACTATACATAGATGGTACAGCAAAAAGCTCCCCAAGTCACATCTATTTCTTCGACAGTTTCTGCTACCCCTCAATGGGTACTCTTCTAGACCCGTTTGATCTTTGGGTCCAGACAAATAAATTCTTTTCCAATCCTATCATGCACTTGGCCGATTATACCTGGGCCATCCAGGTGGCCCTGGAGCTTCATCCATCCACATTAGAGGGAATAAGGTAGAGGAGCAGAAGTAGTTCTGGATTCTTTCAGATCCACCTAAATCACTGCCCCCAATATGTTTTTATTATTGTTAAAACTTGTGAGTTTTCATGAGTTTTTAATGTTTTCCTAAAATGAGTGATTTGTCTGTTCAAGACAATACTTTTCTCTGCTTTCATTAGAATTCATAGGATTTGGAGCTGGAAGAGACTTCAGAAATCATTTAGTTTAATGCTCTCATTTTACAGAAGGGGAAACTGAGGCCCATAGAGAGGAAAAGTTATATGGGAGTAAATAGCAGATCGAGGTCTTCTGAATCCAAATCCAATATTCTTTTCGCTCTACTAGACTGCCTGCTCTGAGCTGAGACTCTTTGATGAGTTCATGCTTTTCTTTCTAACTCTCCACTCAGTTCTTTTAATAAAAAGCTACAAACTGTTTTACAATTGCATTTGTCTGAGATCCTTTCTTCTTTTTAAAATTAAATTATTTGTTTTTAGTTTTCAATATTCACTTCCATAAGTTTTAAATTTTCTCCTCCTCCCTACCCCCTTCCACTCCAAGATGGCTTGCAATCTGATATGGGCTCTACACATGCATTCCTATTAAACACATTTTCACATTAGTCATGCTGCCAGATTCTTTCTTCTATCCCAACCTCCTCCCCAACCTGGCTGAGCTTCGTCTATCAGAAATACATTAACCTGCTGAGAAAATCCATACTTTCCTCCTGCCCTAGTTTCCCTGACAATGTTCTCACAGAATTAGCATTCTTTAAAGTATAGGTGTATGTGCAGTTTTTTTTTTACCTCCATCTCTTTGTTCTGTGGTCTTCCATCATGCCACAGAGATCTTTTAGATGAAGATGGGGATGAGGAGTGAGAGATTTGTTGCACTAATGACTTTTCTCTGTCTGCCTAGTAAGCTACATAATAATAATCATGTAGTAATAGCTAGTATTTATATAACACTGTACGTTTTGCCAATTTGCTTTACAAATATCATCTCATTTTATCCTCACAGTCCTGGGAAGTAGGTGCTATTATTATCCTCATTTTACAGATGAGGACACTGAGGCAAGCAGAGGTGGAGTGACTTGACCAGGGTCATACAGCTAGGAAGTATCAGAGGACAAATTTGAATTCAGATCTGCAGAACTCCAAATCTATCACTCCCTGCACTGCACCCCTAGCTACCACAATGTGATAGTTACAACCACCCAGCTAACAGTGATCAGGCTGCTTAAAAATGAAAATTAATAAGGCTTTGGGCTGTATCAATAGGATATTGTCCAGAATGGGAGAAGTGATGGTCCCACTTCATCCTGCCCTGGTCAGACCCCATCTAGAGTCCCCGTCTAGGTCTGAGCACTATATCTCTTAAAAGGAACACTGACAAATGATGAAGGGGAAGGAACCCAGCTTACATCAGACAGGCAGGCAATCAACAAGCATTTAACAAGTGCTTACTGTATGAAAGATACCATGGTTAGTGCTGAGGATATAAAAATAAATAAGAAACAGTCACCCACCCTCAGGTTTCAAGAGGAATCATTGAAAGACTTAGCAATGTTTAACAGAGAAGGGCTATCACATTCAAACAGGAACGGACTTATGACTCTACCTGGTGATGCTCTAGACTGAGAGTCAAGGACGAGTTCAAATCTAGCCTCAGATTTTTACTAGTTGTGTGATCCTGGGTAAGTCATTTAACTTCTGCCTCAATTTCCTCAACTGTAAAATGGGGGTATATAATAGCGCCTACCTCCCAGGGTTGTTGTGAGGATCAAATGAGATTATATTTGTAAAGAGTTTAGCAGTGCCTGGCACATAGCAGAACCTTTATAAATGTCGATCCCCGTTTCCCTTCCTTTCCTCTGTGGACCAACTAGGCTTAATGGAAGCTAGTTATAGGAGGCAAAGTTAAGCTCAACCAAGGAGCTTTGTAAAAATCAGAATGGTCTAACAATATAATGGGTGGCTCAGGAGGTAATGAGCTAGAATCAGTTTGTACATGCCTTCACACATTTTCCTGAATTCCTCCTGTTTGTCATTTCTTGGAGCATAATATGATTCCATTATGTTTTTGTACTAATATTTGCTTAACCGCTGCCCTAATTAATACTTCTCATTTTTTCCTAGCATAAGAAACACTGCTATGAATATTTTGGTTACACATGGGACTTTCCTTTCTCTCACCGACCCCGTTGTGGCCAGAATATACTTAACAGTGGAATCATTGGGTCAAAGGAAACAGTTGGGTGACCTCTCTTAGATAATTTTACCTTGTTTTCTGGAATTCAAAGCTTTCTGAACAATGTGTTAGTATGCCTATCCTCCCACAGCCAGTCCCACATGAACTGTTTCTCTATTTTATCATCTCCTCCAATCCAGTGACTGTGAGATGAAATTTGAGAATTGTTTTGGGACATTATCATCTCACTTCCTTGAGAGCAGAAGTCCGGGTTTGGAATTGGGGGTGGAGGAATAAGGAAGGGTTTCACTTCGGGGGAGAGCTTTGCATATAGGATTTTGTTATTTGTTTGCTTCAAAGCAGGCTTCTCTCCACCTATCAGAAAGACATGCTATCTGGGCAGTTTTTTTATTCCTTTTTATGTTCATGGCCCTCAGAAAACTTGAACACAGAGCAATATGCCATCAGGGTGTCACTGTTCTATCATTATAGAAAGGACCCTGAAGGGTGGGAACCCTGATTACTTGGTTCTTCCCCAATGCTATGGTAAGCAAACTCCCTGCTCCTCTTCCCCTTATCCTTGAAATTCAGAATTACCATCTTTTGAAGTAAATATGCCTCCCCCACTACTACTCCTCCCCAGCCCCATCCACCTCAGCCTTATCCATCCAGAGCTCATCTTTTCCTCTCCCCTTACATTCCATTGTGCTCTCTCATGTAATATCTCCCACTGTAAAGTGGGAATAATAATATAATTTCCTTTACTAGGTTGTTGAAAGAATAAAATGATCTAACATAGGCAAAGTGCTTTGCAAACCTTAAAGCACTATATAAATGTTGGTCGTCATTACAATCATCATCATCATCTCAACCTTAGACTCTTTCATCTTCTGATGTTAATTTCCATTTCTACTATTAACAAAATACCCTTCCTGTCTTCACCTGACACTCTATCACATGGCTCCCTCAGAAGACAGAGACTGCCTGGGCACTCCCCCCAGTATTCTGCTACATCCACACACGTAAACACAGGGATGAGAAAGAGTATTCCAATTCCTTGCTCCTCACTTCCACCTCTGGACCCACACTCACTCAACAGCCTCTCCTTGTCCTAGGCTCATTCTATCTATCAATGAATCAAAGAATCAGTGTCAAAGTGACTATTCTCAGAAGCAAGGGCTCCAGGAGGGGACTTGGGCAGGAATCAATTCCTTATAGGAGCTATAGTGAGCCCTCTATTAACTGGGATTCAACAAAGCACAACCCTCAACCAAAAATCTTCCCTAATTCACTCCACATGAGAGAAAGATTTTAGAGGTCAAGAACAGGTATATTATGACTGGTGGAGGTCACTGACATAGAACTGGAAGAGACTGAACAGTAGGTTGACAGGGATCCAAGGTCATTTCTTCACCTTTCTCAAGGAGTTTGTTGACATCCTCAGGTATTCCAATGTGCACTTTCATGCCCCCTTGAACACCTTCTATTCCCATCTTCTACCCCCCAGTTCATTAACTTTCTCAACTCCCATTACCTAGATTTTTGCTCCATCTGGGAGGGCATGCCTTAGACTTCCACCAGTTAATCCCAGTTAATAGAGGGCTCACTATAGTTCCTATAAGGATTTGATTCCTGCCCAAGTCGCCTCCAGGAGCCCTTGCTTCTGAGAATAGATGTGTTTGCACACAAGCCTGGGCAGGAGCCAAGGGTTCTGCCTCCTTCAGTTATTCCACAGTCCTGTTACACAAGCTTTTGCTTATATGTGAATATTAGGGCAAAGGAGAGCCTGCCAATTCCACGGCCCCGGGCAGGGAGGCTCTATAGAGTGAAATATCTAACAACACAACAATGACACCCTCATGGCGTGTTGCTCTAGGTTCTGGCCTTCCGAGGGCCATTAGCACAAATAGGAATTTTAAAAAAACTGGCCAGATAGCATGCCTTGCTGGTAGGTGGAGAGAAACCTGCAAACCAACAATAAAATCCTGTATGCAAAGCTCTTCCCCTCAGTGAATGCCGCACCCCCCCAACTCCTCCACCCCCAATTCTAAACCTGGGCTTCTGCTCTCAAGGAAGATGATTCCCTCCCAGACAACTCTCGGGTTTCATCTCACACTCATCCGACTGGAGATGATAAAATATAAAAACAGTCCATGTGGGACTGTCTGTGGGAGGACAGGCGTACTAACACATTGTTGAGAAAGCTATGAATTCCAGAAAACAAAGTAAAATTACCCAAGAAAGGCCACCCAACTGTTCATTTACTTTGAGTGATTCCACTGTTGAGCATATTTTGACCACAACAGGGTCAGTGACAGAAAGGAAGGTCCCATATGAACCAAAATATTCATAGCACTGTTTCTTCAGCTAGGAAAAAATGAAAAGTATTAATTTGAGCAGTGGTTAAACAAATATTAGTACAAAAACATAATGGAATAATATTATGCTAATATCAGTATTATTTATAGCAAGTCATTTCAAAAACAAGTGAGCCAGTATTAGGGGGTGGGAGAACAGAAAGGGTAAAGTTATATCTGAGCTTCTGGGTCAGTAAATAGTTGGTGTTCAGGTCCTCCTGACTGGACTGAACTCACGCTTGGTGCCAACTTTCATTGATCCCAACACTGCCTGCCCCACAAGAGCTCAACTCCATCTCTTCTGACAGCTCCTTCCTCCCACAACCACTTTCAGGAATCTTTAATAAAAGGATGCATACAATGTTGATCTGTATCTTGCCAATTCTCTTCCCCCAGCTGTCTTTATTTTTCATAGGATTCAGAGCTAAGGGGACTTTAGGCCTAATTTACCCTACTGCACCCATTTTACAATTGAGGAAATGCAGCTAGAGAAGAAGAATTAATTTGCCCAAGGTCACATAGTTTTAGAGATCCAGGATTTGAATACAAGTTCCTTCTAATTGTTTAACCTGTGTGCTAATGATTATAATTCATGAGCCACAAACTACAAAGACTGAGCACAGAAGAACTAGGCTGGAGATATGGCAGCTACATCCCACACCAGCTCCCAAGAGGCAAATGACAGCTGATCTAATGACACCTAGCCAAGAAAAGGCTGAAACTGGGCATACTTTTTCTGAACAGAGTTCTGAGAAAAGGATGGTGCTTCCTGGACAACCGCCTAGGGAGTAATCCTCAAGAGAGTCCCATACCCTGAGAACAAAGGAAATAGGTCAATGATCTGTCCTAGAACAGGAAAGTGAAGATGCTCAGTCAAGTGGGGACTGGGTGAGGCAAAAAGCTTCTTCCAGACCCTAGTGACTGCTCTGCAATTCCAGAACTCAGAAGATTTTTGTCCCCCAAAAAGGAATCTAAGGTTTGATTGCTCTGCTTGCTTTGCCTCCTTTGCTTGCTCATGTTGCCATTCAATTACTTGACTTTTGAGCTCTTTGCCACAGTGGAACTCTGCTTCTAAAGAGGAGAGCTTTGTCCCAAATTGCTGGGGTTTTCACAGCTGCCAGAGCTATTAGTTGGGAGCCCTCTCTATAGCCCCCACAAGCTCTGGCACATGGTCACACACCCCAGGACCACCACCCAAGACTGCAATCCATATCCAGGCAGCTCAAAGCAAGAGCAATTACCCTGTGAATGGTCGCTTGGTCCCCCTATGATCTGCAGGCCAGGAGCTCTGAAAGCAGTCATGCGACACCCTCCCTCACGCTTCCCCTGCTTCTTGCCCCAGAGGCAGGGCCAGACCTTGCTGTTCCTTCACCCTTACAACAGAGTTCCCAACTGACCTTTTATTTTTTCTTTGGTGGTTATGGTTTGAGAAGTCTGGAAGCCACCACAGCTGCTGGAGATTCACTCTCTTCTTCAATTATTAAAAAAATATTATTCTGAAGAGTCTCCAGACTGCCAAAGGGTCCATGACAAGAAAAGGTTCAGAACTGTGTTCTAAACTCTTTGTTAAGATCAGTCATCCTGACAGAAGGGAAAGTTAGGTGAGGGGTCAGGAGAGGAGGTGAAGGAAGGAACACACATAGGAATATAGGGGAGGACTGAATTAGTCAGTGTAATCTATTGGATTCTGTCCACTAGAGGGCAATAGTGAAGATTCAAGGTCTTCTGGGGTAGGGGTGGAGAGTAGGTTAGAGATGGTATAGAGAAGAGTTGAGAAGGTATCAAAAATACACTTTAGAACTTTGTCTAGGGTTGACTCTTCTCTCCTCCTAGAGGGCCAGATAGGAAGAGCCTACAAATGGGAGTCTAGACTGTTGGGGCATAGGGCTAATAAAATTGCCCTGGGACATGAGCCTGCTGTCACCAAATGTGCTGACAGACTCAGTCTTAGATTATTCCCATTCTTAATCATCTTCACTCTACTCTTCATAGTGAATCTTCCAGACCTTTTCATCCCCCTTCAGACCTTTCATGGCTAAATTTGTTTCATTGCTCCCATTACCAACTGCTCCAATTTCTGCCTTCTGAGGGTAGGTACTTATTTATATCACTGTATCTCTCAATTTATCTCTGTGTATCATTTATCTCTGTGTCTCTATATCATTTATCTGTGTATTTATCTCTATGTCTGTATTATTTATCTCTAGCTCTGGCTCTCTCTTAACACCTAGCATAGTGGTCAATATACATTAGGCGTCTAATAAATGGTTGTGAATGAATTCCTAATCAAATCAAATTCTGTTAGAATTTTCTTTTTTTCTTTTGTAATTTCTTTTATTTTAAACTTAAATACAAAATGAGAAAAGAAAAAAAATTCCATGTACACAGCAGACCATAAGAGAGGATTCAAAAATAAAACAATTTCTATTTCAAGAAAACCTATATAATTAATACTACATATTATTTTCAAAGCTGCCCAGCTTTTCTTTGCCTCCTTGTTGGTTTTCTTTTGTTTTCTGCTGTGTACTTTTACTTTATTGTTCCCCCTTCATCTCCCTTCGTTCCCACCATAAAGCAGGCTACAATTAAGCATGGATATGTATGTGTGTGTATATATATGTGCATGTGTGTATATGTATATACATACACACATAGATAGCTATAAAAATACATATACATTCCTACACCTATATATAAGACCATACCATGCTTATTTCCTCTTATCATCTGTTTCTCTGAAGATCAGTAGCATCTTCCTTCATAAGTTCAAGTCTTTCATGTTTTTCTACATCAACCACCTCATCATTTCCTATACCACAGAAATACTTATCCAACTCAATCACATCCTATCTGAGAGATTGTCAATGAAAGTTTTTTCCCCTCAATTTCCTGTATTTCTTCTGTTCTTGGCTACATAGGTTTTATATATACAAGAAAAATGTAATGGAAAATCATTGAAATTATCCTTTTTCACACTTTTACAATGTTCTCACCTTATAAATATAGTTTAATGTCTGATACTATTGTGGTTTCATGGTGTGTTGTGGGGGTCATCTCAAAGAATTCAAAGTCAGACCACTTCTAATGCAAGTATTGGTATTTATTGAGGATTGACACACCTTGGAAGTGAGCTAGATTCTGAAAGGAACCAGCAACTTTGTAAGACAAGACAGGCAATTTTATAGTGAATGATGCTGATTCCACAACAGAAATTATGAATATTAAAAAGGATTTGTTAAGGGATTAGGTAATGGGGCGGGGATCCCTTCTATGGTTTGGTGGTCAAACATCCTAGTTGAGCTGCTTTCTGATTGGCTAGCTCTTGTGATCCTGTCTGGTCAAGATGGATAGTTAGGTATTGTGGTCCTGTCTTGGGTTAAAAAGATAATATGATTGTGTTTGAGCACAAGAACACACCTGTTCATATATGTGACTTGGACCTGGGGGCAGTGGCTAACTAGGGGCAATGACTGTATCGAGTCTGGGGACCTGTGATGTGGTTAAAACCAGATTATGTGGGGGCTGCCAGGTGGCTCAGTGAGTAAGAGCACCGGCCCCAGAGTTGGGATGACCTGGGATTGAATCCGGGTTCAGATACTTACCACCACACCCAGAAATAACTGGTCGTGTAACCTTGAGCAAGTTACTTAACCCCAATTGCTTAAAAAAAAAAAAATAGATTATGTGGTTAAATCAGGACATTCCTGCTTTTCAGTGGAGCCCATAAGGGAGTTAAAATGTTGGGGCTGGGGGCAGCTTTATTAAGATTCCATCAGTACTGCTGAATCTACTTCCTTTAAATTAACTTTATTATTTTCTTTAACTCTGTAAAATTTTTAATAATTTAATTGGGATGACATTTAATAAATAGATCAGTTAAGTAAATTGTCATTTTAAAAATTATATTGGCTTTGCCTACCTATGAACAATAAATATTACTTCAGTTATTTAAATCTGAGTTTATTTGTATAAAAAGTGTTTTATGTTTATGTTCATATAGTTCCTGTGTGTATTTTGACAGATATACATTCATGTATTCTATAATGCCTAGGTATTTTAAATGGTTGTAACACCAAGCACCCATGGAAGTTATGAATATGCTGGTGTAGCTGTGAATCACAAAATGTAACAGACTCTCCACATGGAGGATAGAACCAAAGCATTTATTCAAACACCAGAAAACTGAATCCCAAAACCAGAAAGCCAAATTCATTATAGGAACCACAAAGTTGGTACACATAACTAATGCGGTCCAAGCCTTCCCAACTCTTCCCTCTGTCAGACCTTCAAAACAAAACAGACTCCCTTAAGCAAGAATGCCCCTCTCTCACTTAAGGTAGCTAGCTACTCAGCCTCCCTGAGGAGCTCCTGCTTGCTCCCAACAGTTCTGACTCTCAGCTTGTGCTCAACTTTTTATCTGGTCATTAGCTCCTCCTCCCTGTTCCACTGCTTCCTGTTGCATCAGCAAGTTCCTCCCCCTGTGGGATTCACAAGTTCTGGTTAAGGCTGAACTTGAAACAAGGTGCTAAGTATTTGTTTGCTTGACATTACAGGGGCAGGGAAGATCTTCAAATCTCCATTACCATTACAGTGGTCTAAAGCAATGTTGAAATAATATTGCTCACAAGCATAGTGTAGTTTCTCTATTTTTCACTTTTGATTAAATCTATCTTAACTTTAACTTTATCTGAGATCGTGATTACTATCGCTGCTTTTTTTACATACTAAATTCTACTCTTGCCCTTTATTTTATCTTTGTGTATATATCTAATTTTTATAATGTTTCCTGAAAGCAACATATGTTGAATTTAAATTTTTAATCTGCTATCCATTTCCATTTTATGGGTAAATTTGTCCCATTCAAATTCTAAGCTACAATTACTTGTTGTGTATTTTCCTCCTTCATATTTTTCCTCACTATCCTCATCATATTTGCCGTCTCCTTCCTCACTCCCCCACTTTACTTCTACCCACTACCTTGCCTTCCTCTTCCTTAACCTCCCCATCCCTCTAAGAGTTCCTTCCTTATCTTTTCCTCTCACCCTATCCCCTTGCCCTCTTCTTTCTGAATTTAGAAGAATTTTATATCCTTCTAGACATATATATTGTTCCCTCTTTAACCCATTCCCAATGAGAGTAAGGTTCCAGAACTACCTGCCCTTCCTCCCACTATCATCATCTTCTGTATCACTTTTTCCTTTTATGCCTCATTTGTATGAGATAATTTCTCCTTTTTATCTCTCCCTACAGTTTTATTTTCTTTGAATCACCCAATCATACTCAGCTCAGCCCAAGCCTTTCTTTCAAACTACCTAAATAATGATAGCAATCATAAGTGTACTGCTAATATTTTCACATATATGAACAATTTGACCTTGTTGAGTCCCTTATAATTGGTCTTTAATGTTTACTTTATATTTCTCTTGGATGTTCTATGTTGAATTTTCCCTTAATTTCAGGGGCTTTTGTCACAAAAACCAGAAAGTCTTTGAGTTCATGAAATATCCTTTTTTAAATTCAGGATTATATTTAACTTTGCTGGGTAAATTTTATCCTTGATTGTAATCCTTAGTTTGTTCAGAATATTGTATTCAAAGACCTACTGTCCTTCAACATGGTGTAATCCTTATTGTAGCTCCAGGATATTTAAATTGGTTTTTTTTTTTTTGGCCTGTTGTTTCCAATATTTTCTCAACCTGGGAACTTTGAAACTTGGCTATGATATTCCTGTAAGTTCCCTCCTTGGATCTCTTTCAGATGGTGATTGGTGGGTTTTTTTTTTTTCTATTTCTACTTTGCCTTCTTGCTTTAGAACTTCAGGGAAATTTTCCTTGTTAATATCATATCAAGATTCTTTTTTTAAACATAATTTTTAGGTAGTCCAACTATGCTTATTTTATTTCTCCCCAATCTGTTGTCCAGATTAGTTGTTTTTCTGATGAGATGTTTCATTCGCTCTTCTATTTTTCATTCTTTTGATTTTGTTTTATTATTTCTTGGTGTTTTAGAATATCATTAGCTTCCTCTTGCTCAATTCTAGTTTTCAAGAAATTATTTTCTTCCTTAAGTTTTTGACTTTCTATTTCCAATTAGTTGACTTTCTTTTCATAATTTTCTTGGATTTCTCTTTTCCCCCCCTAATTTTCCCTTGTTCTCCCTTATTTAATTTTTAAAGTCCTTTTCAAGTTCTTTTCAAGAATGTTCTTTTGTGTTTGGGACCACTTGACATTTCTTTTTTTTTCTTTTTTTCTTTTTTTTCTTTTTTTTTTTTTTTTTGGAGGGCAGTTGGGGTTAAGTAACTTGCCCAAAGTCACACAGCTAGTATTTGTGTTAAGCCGCTTAGCCGCCCCCACTTGACATTTCTCATTGAAAAAGGGCGGCTTTTTTTTAGCTCCATTATCTTCCTCTGAATATGAACTCAAATCTTCTCTAGCCCCATAGTAACTATTTGTGGTTGGAGTCTTTCTCCTTTGCTTATTCATTTTTTTTTTTATTTTGTTTTTAACAGCTATTAGTGTAATCAAGCTGTAGTCCAAAGGTATGGGAAATGATGCCCCAGTCGTCAGGTCCTTCTTACTGTTATTTTCTGAGATCTCTCTTGGGGCCTAACCTCAGGCTCTCTTCACTCCTAAGCCACTGCTAGGGCCCCCAACCACACTGTCCAGCAAATGAGGTTACTCCCTGTCATCCCTTTGGTCCTCTCTGCCCTGGAACCCAAACCAGGGATTCTACTCTCCTGCAAGTGTCCACAGTCAACAGAGTCTCCACCTCTCAGCTACTGCACACACCAGATGTATGATAGTTCCTTCTCCCTGCAGCCAGAGCCCAGGACCTGTCTGGTCAGCACAGCTGTGCTTAGCATCCCTTGACGTGGAAGGTCCTTCAATCTTCTCTTCCCCAGTTGTCAGACCCCCTCACAGTCTTAAAGCAGAAAGTTTCTAAGGCTGAGGCTGCCTCTCCCCCAAGCTGCCCCCAGGGCAGGTTTTTTGTTGATTCCACAGAGTTGGCCTGGAGGTGTTTGCACTTCACTCAGGCCCAACCTCCACCCCCTGGAGGTTAACTCTTTCCTAGGGTCTTCTCAAATTGCTTTAGGAGGACAACTACTTGACCCCATGTTTATATCTGCTGCTCTGAGGTGGTTTTGTGTGTGTGTATGTGTAGAAAATTTGGAAAACCGAATGTTTTCTGACCTACCCCACCATCTCCCCAGAATCCTCTTTCTGCTGGCATTTTTCTAGGATGATTAGTATGAGGGATAAAGTCCATTCACATTCATAAGGGATTTTTTAAAATTATCAGAGGAAGGAAAGCCTAGAAATACTAATTGTCATGATCACTGATTTATCTCTTCCGAGATCTGATGTAGCATTCAGGAATCAGGAGGCAATGGTCTCATTATACTCTGCCCCAGAATTGTGTCCAGTTGTAGGTCTTGTGCTTTAAGAACAATGTTGATAAGTTAAAGGGTGACCATCGAGGTAAGGGCAAGAGGATGGTGAACAGCCTTGGTCCATAAAACTTGGGGATTTGTTGAAGGAACTGGAGATGTTTAAGCCAAAGAAGAGAAGGCTGGGGCAGGAGTGAGGCAGGGGTAGTGATTGAGGATGGAAAAGAAATTAGATTTATTGAGTTTGGTCCCTGGAGGCAAAACCAGGAGAAACTAGTGAAGTTGTAAAGAAGGAAATTTAGGTTTAAAGTCAAGAATAATTTTCTGATGATGAGGATTATCATTAAACCGTCCAGGTGGCCTCAGGAGGTGTTGGCTGGCCCCTCACTCCGGCTTTCAGCAGAGGCTTCCAGATGACCACTTGCCAGGTGTGCTTGAGAAAGAAGGGATGCTTGGTGAAAGAGTTGGACTAAAAAGCCATTGCATTCTGTTCCAAGTCCGAGATTCTGTGATCAGTCCTTGGCACTGTGTTTGAGAAAGAAGCTGTTTTTATTCAGAAAATGAAAGGCAGCCTTGGTCCTTTCAGCTCAACAGCCCCAGAAGTGTGATGTTCCTTCCCTGCTGTAATCCTTTCTTTTTGAACAAAGGAGTCAGAAGCATCTCTCAAATCCTATTTTCTTTTTCTTCTTCCCTCCTCCCCATCCCATACCACAACTTGCCAGGGAAGGAAATAATTAAGGGTTTTCTTAATACTAGCAAACTACCAAGTGGACACTAATGATAGTGTTTGATGCTAGAAGCCAGAGACAGGGCAGCACTGTTATGTCACAGGGACTACAGGAGGTGGAGGCCTGTTGGGCAATGGGAATAGGCTTAAATTTATTATAAGCAAGTCATACTCCCATGCCCCACAGAGAAGATCTCAAGATAAAAAATAATAAGACATCAGCAAAGGGAATCAGCACCTCATTAACCAGGCTTCAAATCCTGAGGTTCCCAATAATTAGCTGCATGACCTTGGGCACATTATTTCTGTTCTCTGGACCCTTCTGCCTTCATCTATTCAATTAGACTGCTAAGCTGGATAAAATTTCCTGGATAAAAATTCTAAAATTATGTGGCCTAATTTTTCATTTCATGGTCAGAATCTGGAAACTCATTACACCTTAAAGGATCTCAGTTCTGGGAAGCTGTCTAATCCATCTCCCTATCTCCAGGGAAGCCTTTGTAAGCCTTTGTTTGATAGATGCGATGAATGATGAATGCAGAGGAAGAGGAGCAGGAGGAGGCCCAGTGGACTAGAGCTGTGATTTCATTGGCATCGGGAATTCCTAGGTGGGGAAACTCCCTCTACAAAAGCAAATTAATATCTTTGCTTTGACTTATATTTTAGAAAGTTGCCTAAAACATTGTGAGGTTAAGTGACATAATCACGGCCACACAGCTAGATGGATCAGAGGCAAGACTCCAAGCCACCTCTTCCTGACTTTGAAGACAACTCACTATGCCACACTGCCAACCAGTGGCCTTCTCTCCTGTTGTTAAAGACACGATGGGAGGGAAACATGGAGGATGACTATGTCAAGGAGGTGCAGGAGGGGGGGGCCGGGGAGAGGAGGGAAGAGATGGAAACCTAACTGACTTTCACTTCATCTGCTGGGGATGGAGGAATAAGCAAGTCCCATCCATGGAGATACTTGACTTTATTTTGCACATCTCACTGGCAGGGGCACTAGAGAAGGCTTCGGTAACAGAAAAGGTCAAGTGGGCATAGGGAATCTTCTGGGACGCAGACTCAAGAAGCACATTAAAGACAGTGTAGTGGATGCTAGGCTGGGAGTCAGGAGACCTATGATGTAGACCAGAGGAGTCATGCAGCCTACAACACTCTGTGAGTATACTGGAACCAGATTAAAACATAATTTAACAAATAATAAGTTAATAAACAACAAGTAAAAATACAATGAAACAGCTAAGAGTACACTTTAAAACCAAGCCAATATGTAGCCCACATAAGGATTCAGGGATCCTTTCACATTATGGTTCAGTGGCCACTATTTCTATGTGTTTGACACAGTTGGTTCAGACTCAGCAATGCCATTAACTTCCCATGTGACCAGGGGCAAGCCACTTTCCTCTCTAAATCTCAGTTTTCTCATTTTTAAAAATGAAGGTGGGGGAAAGGGGCAGAGCCAAGATGGAGGCATAGAAGCAGGAAAACCCCATGAGCTCCCCCCATAACCACTTCAAATACCCATAAAATATGACTCTAAACAAATTTTAGAGCTATAGAACCCACAAAGTGATAGAAACAAATCTCTCGCTGAAGGCAGCCTGGCAGGTGGACAGGAAGGGTTCATTGCAGCATTCTGGGAGCTGAGCCCAGACCCATGTGAGCCTGTGGTTTTAGCCCCAGGATGGCCCTGATCAGCAGCGGCTAGAAGGGACTTTGGGAAAGTGGATCATCAGCAGTTGTGGTAGTTTCCAGAAATATCAACCCATACCTGCCAAAGAAAAAGTAAAATTACAGTGTAGAACTCTGTTGGAACTGGGGGGGACAGAGGTGTGGTCTGGCCTCTGCCCCTGGAATGAGAAGTGGTGGAGGCATGGCAGCCATGCAGCTGCCTCCACATGGCTGCTTCAGAACTACCGGCCTGCATATCATAGGGGGGCCAAGCGACCATTCAGAGGGTAATCACTCTTGCTTTAACTTGCCTGGATCTGGATTGTGGTCTTGGGTGGTGGTCTTGAGGTGTATGACCAGAGTTTGTGGGGGCTGTAGAGATGGTGCCCTCCTAATAGCTCTGGTAGCTGTGAAAACCCCAGCAATTTGGGACAAAGCTCTTCCCTCTGGAAGCCAAGTTCTACTGTGGCAAAGAACTCAAAAGTCAAGTAATTGAGTGGCAATATGAGCAAGAAAAGGAAGCAAAGCAAGTGCAGCAGTCCAACTTTAAATTCCTCTTTTGGGGACAAAAAGGAACAAAGCATTGAACAGGAGGAAGACAATGAAGTAAGAACTCCTGCACCAAAAGCTTTTCAGAAAAATATGAATGGATTACAGGCCATGGAGGTGCTCAAGAAGGATTTTGAAAATCAAGTAAGAGAACTTAAGGAAAAATTGGGAAGAAAAATGAGAATGATGCAAGAAAATTATGAAAAGAGAGTCAACAACCTGACTGAAGAAAATAACACCTTAAAAAAATAGATTAACTCAAATGGCAAAAGACGCCCAAAAAGCCAATTAGGAGAAGAATGCCTTAAAAAGCCAAATTTGCTGGATGGAAAAAGAATCTCAAAAGCTCAATAAGGAAAATCATTGCTTCAGAATTAGATTGGAGCAAATGGAAGCTAATGACTTTATGAGAAATCAAGATACTATTAAATAGATCCAAACAAATGGAAAAATAGAAGGCAATGTGAAAAATCTCATTGGAAAAACCATTGCAGGGGCGAAGTCAAGAAGCAGAAGCAGGACCTCCCCACTGCTCCAGCATCCACCTTCCCCAATCCATGTAAAAAGGGGACTCTAAACAAACTTTGGAGCTGCAGAAGCCACAAAATGACACAGAGAAACTAACCTCCCACTGAGGACAGCCCAGCAGGCCAGCAGGAATTGTCCAGCACAGTGCTCTGGGAGCTGAACCCAGCCCCAGGCCCCAAGGCTTTAGCCCCAGGGCAGGCCTGACCAGCCACAGGCAGGAGGGACTCCAGATCAGCAGTAGCTGTGGTTGTTTCCAGATTTATCAACTCATAGATGCGAAGGACAAAGTGAGAGGTCAGTGTAGTCTGGACTTTGGGAACCAGTGAAAGGGAATGCGTGGCTTTTGCCCCTGGGGCAAGAAGCTGCTGAGACACCTGCACAGCCAGCCAGCACCACGTGGCAGCTTCAGCTCCTGGCCTGCAGAGTGTAGGGGGACCAAGCACCAGTCTGAGGGGTAATTGCTCTTGCTTTAACCTTCTTGGATCTGGATTGCAGTCTTAGGGTGGAGTTCCTGGGGTGTGTGACCAGCTTGCCAGAGCATGTGGAGGCCTCAGAGAGGGCACCCATCTAATACCTCCGGCAGCTGAGAAAACCCCAGCGTTTGGGACAAAACTCCCCTGTTTGGTGGCAGAGTCTTACTGTGGCAAAAAGCCCAGGGGTCAAGTGACTGAGGGGTGACATGACCAAGCAAAGAAAACAAAGCAGACAGAAGATTCCAACATTAGACTCCTATTTTGGGGACAAAAAGGAGCAAAGCATGGAACAGAAGGAAGACAGTGAAGTCAGAACTCCCGCACCAAAAGCTTCAAAGGAAAATACAAGCTGGTTACAGGCCACAGAGGACCTTAAGAAGCAGACAAGAGGAGTGGAGGAAAAATTGGGAAGAGAAATGAGAGCAATGCAAGAAAATTACAAAATGAGAGTCAACAGCCTGACTGAGGAAAATAACACCTTAAAAAATAGACTAACTCAAATGGCAAAAGAGGCTCAAAAAGGCAACGAGGAGAAGAATGCCTTAAAAAGCCACATTTGCCAAATGGAAAAAGAATCTCAAAAGCTCAATGAGGAGAATCGTTGCTTCAGAATTCGATTGGAGCAAATGGAAGCTAATGAATTTATGAGAAATCAAGAGGCTGTTAAACAGATCCAAACAAATGAAAGAATAGAAGACAATGTGAAATATCTCATGGGAAAAACCACTGACCTGGAAAATAGATCCAGGAAAGAGAATTTTAAAATTATTAGACTACCTGAAAGCCATGATCAAAGTAAGAACCTAGAAATCATCCTCCAGGAAGTTCTCAAAGAAAACTGCCCTGATGTTTAAAACCAGAGGGCAAAATGGAGTTTGAAAGGAAAAACCATTCACCTGGAAAATAGATCCAGGAGAGGTAATTTAAAAATCATTGGACTACCTGAGAGTCATGATCAAAAAAAGAGCCCTGATATTTTAGAACCAGTGGGCAAAATAGAAATCGAAAGAATTCATGAATCACCTCTTGAAAAAAGATCCCAAAAAGAAAACTCCTAAGAATAATATAGCCAAAGTCCAGAATTCCCAGATCAAAGAGAAAATATTACAAGCAGCCAAGAAGAAACAATTTGAATATTTTGGAAACACAATCAGGATAACAAAGGATCTAGTAGCTTCTACATTAAGGGATTGAAGGGCTTGGAATATGATATTCCAGAGGTCAAAAGAGCTAGGATTAAATCCAAGAATTACCTACCCAGCAAAACTGAATATACTGTTTCAGGAGAAAATATGGTCATTCAATGAAATAGGACTTTCAAGTATTCTTGATTAAAAAAACAGTGTGGAATAGAAAATTTGACATTCAAATACCAAATACAAATGCAAGAGAAACATGAGAAGGTAAACAGGGAAAAGAAATCATAAGGAACTTATCAAAGTTGAACTATTTACATGCCTACATGGAAAAACGATAATGTAACTTATGAAACTTCTCAGTATGAGGATAGTTTAAGGGAATATATATATATATGTGTGTGTGTGTGTGTGTATACATATATGTGTGTGTATGTATGTATACATATATGTCTGTATAGGAAGGTATATATGCACATGAATACATATGTGAGTGTGTATATATGTGTACAGGTATTCATAGACAAAGGGCACTGGATCAATTGAATAGGAAGGGGTGATATTTAAAAGGTGAAATTGAGAAATGAGAGAGGAATATAATGAGAGGAGATGGGGAGAGCAAGAATGGAGTAAATTATCTCATATAGAAGAGTCAAGGGATAACTGATACATTGGAGGGGAAGAACAGGAAGGCAAAAGGGAATGAGTCAACCTTACTCTCATTGAATTTGGCTTAGGGAGGGAATGACATATACACTAAATTGGGTATCTCACCCTACAGGAGAGTAGGGGGGAAGGGGATGAAAGGGGGGATGATGGAGGGGAGGGCAAGTGGGGGGGAGGGAAGTTAGAAGCACACACTTTTGAAAAGGGACAGGGTCAAAGTCGAGAATAGAACCAATGGGGAGTGGGATAGGATGGAGGGAAATATAGTCAGTCTTTTGCAATATATCTACTATGAAAAAGTTTTGCATAGCTATACATATGCAACCTATATTGAATTGCTTATCTTCCCAGTAAGGGTGGGTGAGGAGGGAAGAAGGAAAAGAATCTGGAATTCAAAGTTTTAAAATAAAATGTTTAAAAATATATTATTATTTTACATGCAACTGGGAAATGAGATATACAGGCATTGGGGTATAGAGATCCATTTTGCCCTACTGGAAAGTAAGAGGGGAGATGGGGGAGAATATAGGAGAGAGCAGACTGGGGGAGGAGGTATACAGTAGGATTGCTGTTTTGGGGTGGTGGGCAGGGGAAAGACAGGGAGAAAATTTTTAACTCAAAGTCTTGTGGAAATGAATGATGTAAACTAAAAATAAACATAAATTTTAATTTTTAAAAAAAGGTCATTTCTGAGGGAGCTAGGTGGTGCAGTAGATAGAGCATCCAGTCTGGAGAATAAAGACCTGAGTTCAAATCCAGCCTCAGATAAATTTTTTTAGAGGGGGTAAGGTAGGGCAATTGGCATTAAGTGACTTGCCCAAAGTCACACAGCTAGTTTTGCATTAAGTATCTGAGGTCAGATTTGAACTCAGGTCCTCCTGACTCCATGGCCGGTGCTCTATTCACTGTGCCATCTAGCCGCCCCCCCCAGCCTCAGATATTTACTATGTTACCCTGGGCATGTCACTTAACCTTTGTCTGCCTTAGTTGCCTCAACTGTAAAATGTGGTAATAATAGTACCTATCTTCCAAAGTGACTTTGAGGATCAAATGAGTTAATATTTGTGCAATGGGACTCTTGCCTGGGTATACCTGGATCACCTAACATGGGGGCTTCCTTCATCACCAACCACAGGGGCAGATGAGGCTTCCTTTGATTGGCAGGGCGACCAGAACAGGCTATGTCTCTTTAAAATTGGCTAGACTGCAGCAGGTTTTTTTTCCTCTGGCATACTCCTTCATGCTGCTAACAGAAGGTGAAGATTGCATCCCACCAACAGCACAGACACTGTCCATCGAGAGGAGAAGGACTTCTTCCCCTGCTCCTTCTCCTCCCCTTTTACCAAAGCTATTTGCAATAGGCATGGATTTTTTTCTTTTTCTGTTCTGTATAATTTTTCCTCAGCTTCCTGTACAGGTAGTGATCTCCACTGGACCCAGGAGCTCAAGCCATGGTGACCTGAAAGATGATAGACTTTTTCCATACCTAGCCTAAGAGTTATTATCCTATCTGATAGAACACAGTAGCACTCCAGGGGAAAATTAGCATTAGAACCCTCTACTTGAAGACAGTACAGTATCACTCAGCCTGCACACTAGATGAAGTTAGTAAAATGAAAAGCCCAGGGAGTCCAGAAGATCAACTCATCCCTCAGAGATTCAATGCTTTGAGAAGAGACCAGTGGCCGAGCAATCTTCCCAGCCCTGCCAAACCAATCCAGCAGCACGGCCCAGTGATAGAGTGTCCTACCCATTCCATTCCACTAACAGTCATGCCCAGTGACTGAGTGTCCCATCCCCTTTAGTGTAGTAGCAACTAAGCCTGGTGAGGATCCAACTGACCTTCCTGACCCAACCCAAAAGTAAAATGAAAAAGGGGCAAACCCAGCTAAGAAAGAGTGACTCATCCTTCACCGACCCCATGCTCCACAGAGAATTTTGTGAGAACTCTCTTGAGTAAAAGATGTCAATGAAACCCTGAAGTTTCACATGTGTATTGGCCTACATTATGCATTAAGGACTCTGTGCCTCTTAGGTAGGCAGATGGTACATCTTCTTGAAGTGATTCTCAGATCTAGGGAAATTTGATTAGCTAAAATCATTTAGTGGGGAGGGACGGTTCTATTAAATGAGTATAGGAAGATATACCAGGCTTAAGTGAGAGAGATCCAAGAAGAGTTGAGCAAAAACCAGGGACCAAATTCATGAGGACAGTAATTGGTGCCTGATGTGGGCAGGGGTAATGAAGGCTTGCTTTGGTTCTGGGAGTTATGATGTCTATACATGCATTTCCCTACTCACCCTCAGAGATGGCAGCCATACAGAGGCAAGGGCAGAGCATCTGTGAGATGATAACAGCCCAAGGATAATGGTAGAGTGTCAAGAGTTCCAAGACACTAAGTTTATGTACACTGAATTTAAAATATGTTTAAGAGGCAGTGACAGGCATTTTACAGTTATGTGTATTTTCTGTTTTAATTGTTTTATTTTGTTATGGCTTGTAAAGGATATATTTGGTATTTCTAGGTTTTTTTACACTTATTTATGTTTTCTTTATTCCCTAGCAAATGGTCTGGTTTGGGGTTTCTTTTTACCTAATGTTCTATTTTTGGTACCATATAGTCCCAAGTAATATATATTATATATAATGTTACCAGTCAAAAATTGTCATAAGCCTTTTAGTTCTAACTTCTCTAACAATTTGTTCAGTTCTCTATTTTCCTTTTGATTATTTTTCTGTTAAATTTATCCTCTGAGGGAGAAACATTAAAGTCGCCTACAATTTTAGTCATGTCATGTCTTTTTGAAATTCAGATAATTTTTTCTTTATGAATTTACATAGTATGCCATTTGGTGTGCATTTTAAAATATATTTTAAAAATTTTATGTTTTGGTTCCATTTTAAGTTTCAACCTATCTCCCTCCCTTCTTCCCTCTGCATCCCATACTAGAGGCCACCATTTAAAACACACACACATGTACAAACATACAGATGGATATATATGTACATATGTATATATATATGCATGTTTAGATAACATATATCATGTATATATACATATACCAGATATATATGTGTAAAACCATACTATGCATACTTCTGTTTATCAATCCTTTCTCTGGAGGTGGATGACATCTTCTTTCATAGGTCCCTTGTAGTTGATTTGAGTATTTGTAATACTCATAATAGCTTAATCTTTCACAGTTATTCTTCAAATAATATTGTTGTTACTGTATACAACATTCTCTTGGGTCTGCTCATTTCACTCTTCATTATTTCATGCAAGTATTTCTATGTTTTCTAAAATCAACCTGCTCATAATTTCTTACAGCACAGTACTATTCCATCACAATCATATACCAAGGCTTGTTTAGCCATTTCCCAATTGATGGGCATCCCCTTAATTTCAAGTTCTTTGCCACCACAAAGAGAGCTGCTGTAAACATGTTAATACCTATAGTTTCTTTTTCTTTTTCCCTGATCACCTTGGGAAGCAGATCTAACGTGCGTATTGCTGGGTCAAAGGGTATACCTTTTATGTATCTTTGGGTAAATCCAGATTGCTCTTGAAAATGGATGGATCAGTTCACAGTTTCACCAACAATGTATTAGTATCCCAATTTTTCCACATCCGCTCTAGTATTTGTCAGTTTTCTTTTCTGTCATATTAGCCAATATGGTAGGTGCAAGATGATATCTCAGTTGTTTTAATTTGCATTTGTCTCATCAATAGTGACTTAGAGCATTTTTTCATATGATTATATATAGCTTTGATTTCTTCACTGAAAAGCTACTTATGCATATCCTTTGATCATTTGTCAATTGATGAATGACTCATATTTACATAAATTTGACAAAGTTCTTTACATATTTGAGATGAGACCTTTATCCTAGAAACTGTCTATAAAAATTTTCCCCTAATTTTCTGCTTCCCTTCTAATTTTGGCTACATTGGTTTTATTTGGACAAAAACCTTTGAATTTAATGTAATCAAAATTGTCTATTTCATATCTCACAATGATCTCTATCTCTTGTTCATTCACAAATTCTTCTCCTATCCATAAGTCTGATAGGTAATATATTCCATGTTCTTCTAATTTACTTACGACATCTTACTTTATATCTAGGACATGTATCCATTTTGACCTAATCTTGGAAAATGGCATAAGATATTGATCTGTACCCAATTTCTCCCAGACTACTTTCCAGTTTTCCCAACATTTTTTTTTACCAGATAATGAACTCTTATCCCCAAAGCTTAAATCTTTACATTTGTCAAATACAAAGTTACTATAATAATTTGACACTGTCTTTTGTATGTCTACTTTGTTACACTGATCCAGATTTCTATTCTTTTTTCTCTCTTTTTTATTTTTTAGTTTACATCATTCATTTCCACAAGATTTTGAGTTACAGATTTTCTCCCCATTTTTCCCCTACCCACCTTCCCCAATCTACTCTCTCCCATATCTTCCCCCACCCCCCCTCCAACTTTCCAGTAGGGCACAGTAGATCTCTATGCCCCAGTGCCTGTATATTTCATTTCCCAGTTGCATGTAAAGTAATAGTAATAATAGTGTATATATATATATGTATATATATACACACACACATACACACATATATACATATATTTTTTTTAAACATTTGATTTTAAAACTTTGAATTCCAGATTCTTTCCCTTCCTCCCTTGTCACCCACCTTTACTGAGAAGATAAGCAATTCAATATAGGTTGTATATGTACAGCTAAGCAAAACTTTTCCATAGTAGATATATTGTGAAAGACTGACTATATTTCCCTCCATCCTATCCCATTCCCCACTTGTTCTATTCCCTACTTTGATTCTGTCCCTTTTCAAAAGTGGGTGCTTCCAACTTCCCTCCCCCTGAGGCTGTCCTCCCTTCCATTATCCCCCCTCTCATCCTCTTCCCCTCTACTCTCCTGTATGGTGAGATACCCTAGTTAGTGTGTATGTCATTCCCTCCCTAAGCCAAATTCAATAAGAAT
Organism: Petaurus breviceps papuanus; assembly: GCF_028583685.1. NCBI lineage: Eukaryota > Metazoa > Chordata > Mammalia > Diprotodontia > Petauridae > Petaurus > Petaurus breviceps. The sequence continues at coordinate 20,975,742 of NW_027185761.1, forward strand.
GAGGTTGACTCTTTCCCTTTTGCCTTCCTGTTCTTCCCCTCCATTGTAAAAGTTTTCCCTTGCCTCTTCTATATGAGATAATTTACCCCATTCTTTCTCTCCCCATCTCCTCTCATTATATTCCTCTATCACCTCTTAATTTCACCTTTTAAATATCATCCCTTCCTATTCAATTGGTTCTGTGCCCTCTGTCTATGTATACCTGTACACATATACACACACTCACATATGTATTCATATGCCCATATACCATCCTATATAGACATATTATGTATGTGTGTGTGTGTATATATATATACACACTTCTATTCCATCCAGCTATTCTCATACTGAGAAAAGTTTCATAAGTTACAATTATATTTTTTCCATGTAAGAATATAAATAGTTCAACATTGATAAGTTCCTTATGATTTCTTTCTCCTGTTTATCTTCTCGTGCTTCTTTTGCTTCTTGTATCAGAATGTCAAATTTTCTATTCCACTCTGGTTTTTTAATCAAGAATGCTTGAAAGTCCTCTATTCCACTGAATGACTATATTTTCCCCTGAAACATGACACTCATAATTGCTGGGTAGGTGATTCTTGGTTTTAATTCCAGCTCTTTTGACCTCTGGAATTTCATATTCCTAGCCCTTTGATCTCTCAGTGTAGAAGCTGCCAGATCCTGTGTTATCCTGATTGTGTTTCCACAATATTCAAATTGTTTTTTCCTGGCTGCTTGTAATATTTTCTCCATGATCTTGGAATTCTGGAATTTGGCTATAATATTCCTAGGAGTTTTCTTTTCGGGATCTTTTTCAGGAGATGATTGGTGGATTCTTTCAACCTCTATTTTACCGTCTAAAATATCATGGCAATTTTCCTTGAGAATTTCTTGAAGGATGATTTCTAGGTTCTTTTTTGATCATGACTCTCAGGTAGTCAAATGATTTTTAAATTATCTCTCCTGAATCTATTTTCCAGGTCAGTGGTTTTCCCAATGAGATATTTCACATTGCCTTCTATTTTTTCATTTTTTTTTAATCTGTTTAATAGTATCTTGATTTCTCATAGTCATTAGCTTCCATTTGCTCCAATCTAATTCTGAAGGAATGATTCTCCTCAGTGAGCTTTTGAGATTCTTTTTCCATCTAGCAAATTTGGCTTTTTAAGGCATTCTTCTCCTCATTGCCTTTTTGAGCTTCTTTTGCTATTTGGGTTAGTCTAGTTTTTTAAAGTGTTATTTTCTTCAGTCAGGTTGTTGACTCTTATTTCATAATTTTCTTGCATCATTCTCATTTCTCTTCCCAGTTTTTCCTCCACTTCTCTTATTTGGTTTTCAAAATCCTTTTTAAGCTTCTCTATGGCCTATAACCAGCTCATATTTTTCTTGGAAGCTTTTGGTGCAGGAGTTCTGACTTTGCTGTCTTCCTCCCATTTCATGCTTTGATCCTTTTTGTCCCCAAAAGAGGAATCTAAAGTTGGATTACTGTGCTTGCTTTGCTTCCTTTGCTTGCTCATGTTGCCACTCAATTACTTGACTTTTGAGCCTTTTGCCACAGTAGAACTCCGCTACCAGAAAGGGGAGCTTTATCCCAAATGCTGGGGTTTTTGCAGCTGCTGGAACTATTAGTTGGGTGCACTCTCTGAAGCCTCAACATGCTCTGGCAAACTGGTCATGCACCCCAGGACCTCCACCCTATACAGCGATCCAGATCCAAGCAGGTTAGAGCAAGAGCAATTACTCCTCAGACTGGTCACTTGGTCTCCCTACAGTATGCAGGCTAGGAGCTCTGAAGCAGCATGGCCATGGAGCCTCAGCTGTTTCTCACCCCAGGGACAAAGGCGGGATCACACTCCCAAACTCCTTGTTCCCACAAAGTCTACACAGACCTCTCACTTTGTCTTTGACATCTATGGGTTGATAGTTCTGGAAACTGGCACAGCTGCTGGTGATCTGAAGTCCCTCTAGCCAGTGGCTGGTCAGGCTGCCCTGAGGCTAAAACCTCTGGCTGGAGTGGGGCCAGGCTCAGCTCCCAAAGTGCTGAGCTGGCCCCTTCCTGCCAGTCTGCTGGGCTGTCTTTAGTGGGAGGTTAGCTTCTCTCTGTCCTTTTGTGGGTTCTGTAGCTCCAAAGTTTGTCTAGAGTAATTTTTTACATGAACTGGAGGAGGTGGAAGCCGGAACCACATGGAAATCCTGTTTCTACCCATCTTTCTATTCTTTAGCCAGTACCAGATAGTTTTTATATTTACTGCCTTAAAATATAGTTTGATGTCTGGTACTGCTAAGTTTGTTCATTTATTTAATGTTAATTTGCTCCTTCTCTCTGCTGATAGTTTGAATCTTTTTTTTATGGTCTGATATCATGATTGCAGCTTCTGTTTTATCATCTTCACCTGATGAATAGACATTTTGTTCTAGTCTTTCATTTTTATTATCTGCTTTACTTCTTAGATGTGTTTCTAGAAAAAATCAGATTGTTGGATTTTGTTTTCTTATCCATTCTATGTTTTAAATTCTATTAAAGGATTAATTTATGACCTGAATTCACCCCCAGATTATTCTTTAATGAATTACATTCTCTTTTGGACCAATATGGAGTTATCATTTGTCTTCTAAACATACCCTAGATGTTTTATAGGTGTCTTAAAATTTAGTATATCTAAAAGAAAATTCATCAATTTTCCCCAAATCCTATCCCTACCTCTCTAACCTTTCTATTCTATCCTTCTGGAAACCTAATTTCACAACCTCAGAGTCATTTTTGATAATTTTCCCTCAGTTCCCATATCCAATCAGTTTCCAAGTTTTGTCCATTTACTTTCCACATCATCTCTGACATCAGTCCCATTCTCTCAGTTTATGCAATCTATACCCTATTTCACAACCTCATCTCCCACTTGGACTATTGAAATAGCTTCCTAATTGGTCCACAGTCTCCTAATTTATCCTTTCTCTAATCAATATTCCACATTGCTGCCAAACTGATATTTCTCCTCTTAAGTTTTTCTTGACTCTTCTGGTTCTCCTCTGATCTGCCTGACCATTCTTTTTCAATCTCTTGCTAGATCTTCATATAGGTCATACTAACTAACAGTGGGTATGTCCCAGGGATCTGTCCTGACTCCTCTTCTCCATCTGGACTATCTCACTTGGTGATCTCATCAGCTCCCATGGATTCCATCTCTATGTAGATGATTCTCAGGTTTATTTATCGAGTCCTAACCTCTCTCTTGATCTCCAGTCTCACCAACTAACTATTGGACATTTCAAATTATATATCTGATAGACATCTTTAACACATGTCCAAAACTAAACTCATTATCTTTCCCCAAAAAATACCTCCTCTTCTGACCTTTCTTCCTACCATCTTCTCAGTCACCTGGGACCAAAACCTAGGTGTCATTCTTGTCTCCCCACATATCCAAACTGCTGCCAATTCCTGCCATTCAGCACCTCTCACTTATGTTCCTTTCTATCCTGTGACACTGTCACCACCCTGATGTAAGCCATCATCACCTTTTGCCTGGACTATTACCAACAGCCTGCTGGTGGGTCTGCTGCCTCAAATCTTCCACTCTACCAATATGATGTGGTCTGACCATGTCATCCCACTACTCAGCAAACTCCAGGTCTTATTGTTACCTCTAGGTTCAAACAGAAACTCTTCTGTTTGGCCTTTAAAACCTTTTACAAGCTCAGCTCTTTCTACCTTTCCATACTTACACTACACTCCTTCCTGAGGATTCTAGGATCCAGCAACATTGGCCTTGTAACTGTTCTTGCACTATCTCCCAACCCTGTTCCTTTGTACTGTTTGTCCTCCATAACTGAAATACTCTTCCTCTTCACTTTCACCTCCTGGCTTCCTTGGTTTCCTTCAAGACTTGACCTCACTTCCACTTTCTTCAAGAGATCTTTCCTGGTCCTCCCTAATTACAGTGCCTTCCCTCTGAGATTGCCTTATATTAATGCCATCTATATCTTGTTTGTATGTTGTCTCCCTCATTAGAATGTGAGCTCCTTGAAGGCAGGGGCCATGTTTTTGTCTTTCTTTGTACCTCTAGTGATTTAGCGGGTTACTTGGTATATTGTTGCTGTTTGTCCCTTGTGCAAGGGCCAATATGACATCATCAATATGAAATCATCATAATAATGTGGCTGATAATACCAATACAAGCTCAAAAGGCTCTACCATAGGTAGGCCCAAATAATCTGTATGACTTTTGGGGAGATAAAAGTCTCTAAACTTGCTCATTTCACAAGTCTTTGAGCTACCACAATTCTGTTTTGCTCATAGAACACAGCACCTTCTTAGATGCATGCCATGTTGGGTGATCCTGTGCCAGTGTCTCACAATCAATACCAGAAGTCTTCAGAGAAACCTTGAGAATGTTTTTGTATCACTTCTTCTGACCACCATGTGAATGCCTGATTTGTGTGAGTTCCTCCATAAAATAGTACAAATGTACATTTGGCATTTGAACAATGTGACCAGCCCACCAGAATTGTGCTCTCTGCAGTAGGGTTTGAATGCTTGGCATTCAGCTCAAGAAAGGATTCGATGACTGTACTTTATCTTACCAGGTGATCTTCAGAATCTCCTTAAGACAAATTAAATGGAAGTGTTCACTGGCATACAACAACGATGTCAGCACAATGACTGTAAACCTTCAGCTTGGTAGACTTCCCAATACCTGTTCTCTCCCACATATTCTTTCAGGGTCTCCCAAACACTGCTAGCTCTGGCAATGCACATGTCAGCCTCCTTACCCCAGAAAAGTATCATCCACAGCATTCAGAATTTCTCCATTTGATGTAACCAATGGTTCCACATGTGGATGGTGCACTGCTAACTGGTGGAGAACCTCTGTTTCCTTGGTGTTAATTGTCAGGCCAAAATTAGCACAAGCAGCAGAGAATCAGTCCATACAATGCTGTATCTTAGTCTCAGAGGCTACATTGAGAGCAGTCATCTGTGAGCAAAAAGTTTACAAAACATAGTAGTTTAATGAATGCTTATTGTTGTTGATGAGAATGAATGGATATAGTACCAATAATAGTTGATTTGGAGTGAGAAAGCCTGATTAAGTCCACTTATTAGCTGTTCAATCTTGGGCAAACTTTTGCAACCTTTGTAGCTTAGTCTCTAAAATAATTTTTGGACTGAATGATCTCTAAGCTGCCTTCCACATCTGATATTCTGTGATACTATGAAGTGGGTTTTCTAGGTATTAAGCCCTCTAGAAACATGAGCCACTGAGGCCCATTTGAACCTGGATAAATATGTTTAGATCATGGAGAAGGAGTAGCACACACAGTATGTTTTGTCCTAGGCCCCTTAATCCCATCAGGAGTAACCAAAAACCCACGTGGTGGGCTCACCCAGGTGTCTTCCTTTCCAGTTGCAAAATCCAGCACAACCATGCCATTGTGTCAAAAGATTCTGAGTGTACATGGTGTGCCTGAATCAGAGCTGAGAAGATTTTCTCCACAGCTGGTAATTAGAAAGTCACTATCCATAATTAATGCTGGGCTAATCAGAGTGCCAATAATTATATGGAGCAGAATGTAGCAATTATTCATGAAAGATTATCCCCAAAGACAGACACCATTTAAATCCTGGCACGGATCACAGGTCACCTTGGTAACTTGTAACTTTCAGTGATATTTAGCAGGGGAGTTAATTGTTGTTCTTTCTCCAAGGTAATAAACCTGCAGTGGGCTAATCTGGGACCTGTCTAACTGGTCCTGTCCTATAGGTAAGAAAGCCCATATGCATTCCAGGGAATGGGAATTAGCACTCTGTAGTTAAAGGACTTTGATTGGATTAATTAGTCAAAATAGAGTTTGCAGAAAGAATTAATTAAAGAGCACATCCAGAGATGTAATGACATGGAGATGTTTTACAGCAGAGTGGAAAGAATGATTTCCCTCTGTTCTGACTTGGTACCTACTTCAGAGATGTTTTCCACCAAACTAGTTCTGGTTTTTCATTCAGGGCTTATCTGAAGTCCCACCTTCTTCATGAAGCCTTTCTAGAACAATTCAATTCACGGAAGTCTCTCCCTCCATGAGCTTTGCCTTTGTCATAAATAGCAGCTCAGGTCTGCAAGGGATCCTAGGAACCATTGAGTCTAACCCCTCCTCCAATCCTGAATCTAATCCATGATGTTCTTGTGAGGTCTTGCTCAGTTTAAAGACTTCCAGTGATGTGTAGCACCATGCCCCACCTTCAGGCTGGCTTCCAACCTTATTTCCTGTAACTCCTCCATCATAACCTTGGTGTTTAAGACAAATTGGATCATTCGTTGTTCCCCTCTCTCACTTCTGTGTTTTCATACAGGTCATCTCCAATGCAGAGAATGCAGTCCCTTTTCCTTCAAACATTCAAACCCTTCTCTTCCCTCAAGATTCAACTTCAGAGCCATATTTTCTCTGTAGTCTTCTGTGATGGCCCCAGCTTAGTCTTTTCCTCCCACTCAAACATACTTTTAAAGGTTATTTTAATTATTTCTTTGGGGGTATAGCTATATTGTTCAACCCACACAAAGGAGGAGTAGGAAACATTTACTACCCAAACATCTTTAGGGAAATTTATCTTGATCTTCCCTTTACTTCCACAACTTCTAATCTTACATAAAAGATCCATGGAGTGTCTATATTCACTGTAGCACCCATTGCCTCTCACTTGGGTCTACGGTCACCTATTTACTCTCTGTATTGATCTGTTCACTTTAACATCTCACACTGTCAGTTCTAGATTTGTGGGGAAGGACCATTACTATATGGTTATATTCAAACTCTCTCATGGTGCTAGGGGCAATCCTATTGAGGGGAAATATATTTCTTCTACTCATAACTCTAGCTTTTGTACCCCCATTAATGTATTTCTATTTGCCCAGCCAGCTCTTCACAATTTTATAGATCTTAAAAATGACAAAAGAAATCATGATATCAAAGGTTATATATAAAAGTAAATTCATAAATAATAAATATATCACAATCTACAGATAACATGGGATCACACTTTCCCATCAATTCATTTAGTATCCTGTAATGTTAATGGGATTTAAGATCTTCTCACCCAGCCTCACATGGAATCCATTAAGGGAAGCTTGCTTAGGGGAGGCTTGCTTGTAGGAAGGCTTTTTACACCTTTTTCTAATTTCTAATTAGGCACTGAGTCATGAAGGTTGTGATGCCTTCTGACTCTGAGAAATGTATATATACTCCGAGTTGGTATTTTACTTTGGGGGCTCGATTATGAGAAAGATCTTGTGAATCCCTGGTTGAGATTCTGAGTGGCTGTATGTTCAGAGTTCCCAACTACTCAGATGTAAAGGCTCTCTCTATCCAAAAGTATATAGCAATATTGCTTTGATTCAGGCAGTCAGAGCCCTGTCTATTGGTCTTTATTTCTCTGCTTGTATTTTCTCTGAAGTTCAGGGTGCTGACTTTTCCCTTAAACTAGTGAATATAATTTTAAAAAGATCGTTGACCCCTTTAACAGCTATCTTTCCTAGTAAAGCAGATCTAAGAACCTGTGCTAGCAGCCATCCTGGTCATGCCAGTGTGGTTGCCACTACATATACCTAGTAGGAGAATAGGCAGAAACTTGTCAAGAAGGCTTATGAGTAAGGAAAACCCTCATGGTCAGAGTATTTCATAACTCTAGAACTATAAACTCCAGTGCTCTCTTTCTGTCATGGAAGCTATCTATCCATAAAAGTTCTGTGATGAGTGTAACTTCTATGTGAATAGACACTTCAGCTGCTGAGCTGAATTAATTTATGCTGTGCTTGACTAATACCTCACTGGGCATAGCATGTCACCCAAATGATTTGCTCTACTGGGTGACTTCTCTGATTCTCTACAATTTATTCCTCTAATCAACTAGACTTGCTCTTCAACAGCAACTGTAATCTATCACTTAAAGATTCAAATTTAGCTGCTGTACTTATGAATTCTGTCTTTTTAACTTTCTCTCTGTCTCTGTCTCCCCCTTCCCTCTCTGTCTCTCTCTGTCTCTGTCTCTCTTTCTCTCTCTCTGTCTCTCTGTCTCTGTCTCTCTCTGTCTGTCTGTCTCTGTCTGTCTGTCTGTCTCTCTCTCTCTCTCTGTTTCTCTCTCTGTCTCTGTCTCTGTCTCTCTCTCTCTCTCTGCCTCCATCTGACTCCAGCTCTGTGACTCCATGTATCTCTCTGTCTGTCTGTCTCCTTTTATATACTCTTGGGTCCATACTATGGATACTCCCTAACAACAACCTACCTTAGCATATGACTAATAATAAAATTCTCATCTGTCTATAGTAGGGAAAATTACACTTGTCTACAAATCTTAAATAATTCTGATGCCCATATCCTCACAGTTTATTACAATTTTCACATTCAGGCACAGCTAGGTGGCACAGTGTATAGAGCACCGGCCCTGGAGTCAGGAGGACCTGAGTTCAAATCCAGCCTCAGACACTTAACACAAAACTAGCCATGTGACCTTGGGCAAGTCACTTAACCCCAATTGCCCTACCTTCTCCCCTCCAAAAAAAAGGCAAAAAAATAACAATTTTCACATTCAAACCTCAATAGATATTTCAGAGTTCTATGACTCGACCCCCAACAAAACTCTCAGAGTAATAGTTTTTCTTAAAACCCAGAGAAACCTAAACTCAGCAACACACATCAAAGGGATAATAGAGTACACCTGTATTAAGGTTATCTGTGTACATGTCACAGTGTGCCCCTTCCCCCCCCCAGAAGAACATAACCTCCTTGAGAGCAGTCACTGTTGTGTTTTGTCTTGTCTCCTTACCTAACACAGTGCCTTGAACATCGTAGGTGCTTGATAAATTTGTTAAACTGAACTAAGAAGTAATGTGGTATAGAGATTAAATGCTGACTTGTAATCAGGAAGATCTGAGTACAAATCTATCCTAAGCCATTGACTAGCTGTGTGACCTGGGCAAATCACTTGATCTCTAGCTGCCTCAATTTCCTTAACTATAATATGAGATGATAATAGCACCCACCTCACAGGGTTGTTGAAAGGATAAAATGATATAACATTTGAAAAGTGCTTAATATAATGCCTGGCATATAGTAGGATAATAAATGTTTGTTTCCTTTTTTAGGACTTCAGGGGATCTGTGATCTTATCAATGTGTATATCAATACCTATCACAAGCCATCCACACATTTGATTTTCTATAGAGGATATTTCATTCTAAAGGCATTCTTCCATGGGTACTTTCTGAGAATAACATACCTTAGCATATGACAAATAATAAAATTCATACATCTAATAAGTGTCTAAGGTTGGATTTGAACTCAAGTTTTCCTGACTCTAGGCCCAGCCCTGACTCCAGGGCTAATCCAGCCTAAATTCACCTCTCTTGTCCCCCCAACTACTTCAAAGAAAAGGGAACTGAAGCTCAGACAAGTCAAGAGAATTGCCCAAGGTTGTACAGATTCCTGATTTTCTGGTGGCTTAACTATTCTCTCCATTGTCAATACAGTATAAACTCAAGAAATCACCCGACATGAATAAAGCAGAAGTCAAAGAAGGCCCAAGCACATACCTGGGAGTCTGCATGTCACAGGCCTGAGCATGGATACTTTATCTGACACCTACTGGTTGTGTAGGACAGTGGATAACAACAGCACCTCCCTCCCAGCTTTGTTTAGAGTATCGATGAGGTAATAATTGTAAAGCACAAGGCCTGTCATACAGTAAGACTGTATAAACGTTAGCTGTCATCATTATTATCATCTATAAAATGAGGGGGCTAGAGATGATGGCTTCTGTAGTGCCTCCCAACTTTAACTCTGTTACCCCAAGATTATCTGAGATACTGTGAATTTAATTAAGGACAAAATTCACAGTGTAATATTTGCCTCAGTTATTTGAGAGGAAAAAAGGGGGGGCAGCATTCTTAAATAAACATAAGCAAAGATTATGTGAGTTCAAGCATTGTTCCTATTACCCAAGCCACTGATTAATTCTGTGACCTTGGGCAAGTTACCTCTCCTTGTCTATAAAATGAGAAAGGGGATGTTGGGCTACATTGTCCCCTAAGGTCCTTTCCAGATCCAAATACTCTTTCCAGATCTTATTGCCGCTTCTTATCTTCCTTCCAAGTTCAATTCATGGGAAGCCTTCACAAATCCCCCACACAGTTTCCCCCTACACTGTTAATTCTCTCTCCTTAATTGTTCAAGGCACTGAGTATGTTTAGCTTGTAGAAGTAAAGACTAAAGGGTGGGAGTGGAGGGATGGTAACTATGGTCATGCATCTGAAGGGTTGTTTTGGGAATGAGGCATTTGCTTGACCTCAGAGGGCAAAAGCAAGAACATTGGGTGAAAGTTGAAAAGAAATATGTTGGTTATGAGGAAAGGCTTCCTAACACATTGAGCTGTCCCAAAGTGAAAGGGGCTACTTTAGAAGGCAGTTGGTTGACCCCTTTAGAGGTCTTCAGCCAGAGGCTTGATAACCATTTGTCACCTAAGTTGCATTAGCTATTCCTTTCATGTATAGGTGGGACTAGGTGACTTGAGTCCCTTCAGTTCTCAAACTCTGTGATTCTGTGAAGTTACCTTGCATTTATCGATCTATGTATATAAAATACACAACAGATATAGCAGATATTATAGAAAGTAAGGTCCTTGAGGGATTTTTTGTGTATGTGTATGCTTGGGTTTGGGGTTTTTTGGCTTAAATTGCCTCTCAGGTCCCCCTCAACTTTCATATTCTCTGGACCTCCATTTTTGCCTCTGCAAAATGAGGGTGTTTGACTAAATGGCCCCTAATGTCCCTGCCAGCTCTAAGATTCTGAGATTCAGCAGAAGTGCAATCACAAAGTTATAAGGCTCATCCAGATGCAGTTTTTATTAGTATTATGAAGTTTCCAAAGGGACTAGTGTGAATGTACAAGTCACACTTCTACTTTATATTAAAATGTTCATATGTACAAACATTCCTACCCATAGCCAGCATCACTATATCACAAGAGAGCTTTGCCTAGAAAAGTAGCTTTTCCATTTTCATTTAATTTTGTTTTTTCAACAAGGAGGGGTTTTATGTGATTTGAATGCATTAGCACACTGTCAGGGGATGCCCATATAGGGAACAGAACAGGGAAATGAACACAGGGAGAGACCTGCAGGCCAGATCCCAGGGGGAGCAGATGGACAGAAGAGTGTCTATGGCCAGGGAAGAAGTCTCTGCTCAGGGGGAAGGAAAGACAATGACGGAATCATTGAGGGTCCTCAGGGAGCCCCATAGTAACCTGTGGATTCTTTCCTGGGGTTTCTTTCCTCCCATGATGTGCCTGAGGTTGGAGCCTGGCTGCTCCCCTCCACCCCATTCCCCTACCTGCTCTTTGTCTTTCCTTCCCTGCCTCAGGTCTTCCTCACACTCAAAGGGGAGGGCATGAAGATTCTGTGGGTTCCCAAGGGTGACCTGGGTAGACACATAGAAGAAGGGAGGGCAACAGGGCATTGTAAAAGGGCCATCTCTTGCTTTTGACGCTTTCGCAGCATCTGTCTCCATCAAGGGAAAGAGGGACAGATCATGCCCACCTTCTTGGCCATCACACCTTCCTGAGAATCTTACCCTTGCCAGAAAGGAACTGACCCAAATCAAGTGGAACCCAGGAAACAGGAGGTGGAAGCATCTCAGCTACCAGCAGATAGCCTAGGCTGGGCTAGGCAGGGCTGAGAAAGAGGAAGGGTTTTGGCCTCATGGCCTAGGTTCAGAGGCCCATCTGCCCCCTCTCCACATCCTTTGCTGCCTTATAGGCTCCAATCCACTCATACATAGGGGCAAAGGGTCCCTTACTTCTTTCTGTTCAGGCCTTTACCCCCTAACCCAAGAGTTGCTGAGGAGGAGCTGAATAACCCAGGGCATCTTAGAAAGGGGTGTGGGGTACATAGGGCTTTCAATAATGGGGTAGAATGTATCTCACCCCCGCCCCAGCTCCATTCTCCATGACCTTGCCCTTGGGGAAATGGTGCCTAGGGATCAGGGATATTCTGGCCATGTCACTAGCAGAGGATCCAGAGGACTAAGTGAAAGAAAAACAGAAAACCAGCTTGTAGGTATTATTCACAGCACGCTCAGACAGCATCACCAGAGGCTTACACCTTTTCTCTTCACTGGGCTGGGCTTTAGTCCTCTTCCCCCTCAGCTCCTTCTCCTCCCCAGAGTGACCTCCTCCCCGGATGCTGCCTCTTCTCAGGCCCTGGACCTCTGCTGAGGTCCCCCAAGAGCTCTAGTAAGAGGCCGCAGTGGGAGGGCCCCTGGGGGTCGCAGGGGAAGGCGGGGCCTTCGCTGTAGGGGCCCAGATTCCTCTTGCCCGGGTGCTGCCGTTTGGAGACGTTGCCCTCGCTATCCCTGACCCAGGAGGCCCGCCGGCCCGGGTGCTGCCTTTTCTGCTGCTTGCTCTCGGCCTCCCAGGCCTCCTCCTCACGCTTGCCTGGGTGCTGGCGTCTGCGGACCTCCACGGCGGCCCCTCCATCCCCCACTTCCTCCTCCTCTGCCTCAACGTCGTCCTCCCTCTTGCCTGGATGCTGCCTCTTCTCCAGGGCCTCAGAGACTCTCTTCCCGGGATGCTGCCTCTTCACAAGCCAGTCTAGCTGGGGGGCCTGCAATTCTGGGAAAGGAAATAAGTAAACAAATGGAAACTCCCATCACCATGTTGCTTTTGTGCACTTCAGATAAAATCATGGTGGGGGCCTCCACTGACCCCCGAATGCCTCTCCTGTTGCCCATCACGATGCCCGGGGTTCCACCATTAGAGCTTCATTGTTTTGAGTTGTTTTCTGGCCCATGAAAGGAATTTGCCTTATAAACTGATCACAAAAACTAGAATCTGCCTGTCTCACAATTCTGCCACATACCAGCTAGTTGTTTTACTGGCACCTTTGAGGTTAGGAAGGGAAACTCAAGCTGCTTCTATGTGGACCCAGTGAGTGGTTCCCATGATGGTGACAAAATGAAGGCTGTGGAATGGGCTGGGCCTGGGGCTGGGGCTGGGATCAGGGTAGAAGCAGGATGTATTGCAGCCAGCTCAACCAACTCGGGAGAGCCAATTGTCAGATTTTTCAGTGTGAGCATTTACACCTTGGAAATTGGCAGATGCTACAAATCTGGTTTTATTCATTGTCTGGATTTAAGAAAGTGATGGAGAAAATGTTAGTAATGTGAATTACACTTAAAAGTGTGTCACAGGTACAGTATTCTTTCCAGAGGGCTGGTTGTTAAACATTTACCAGCACACCACAAGATAGAAGGATCACAGGTGCTGATGTTGTAAGCCCCGACTGTCCCTTACAGGCTCACCCATCTGCCTGTGCACACACCCATATTCATACACATACATTCATGTCCCTACACACATACACACGGCAAGATAACCTGCTTTCGGAAGTACACTCTCTCAAAAGAGCATTGGTTCAAAGATGGAAGGAAGCTTCAAGGTCATGTCATCCATCCTTTGGATGAGGAAGGGGTTAAGTAACTTGCCTGAAGTCACACAGCTGAACCTAGGCCCCAGGAATTAAGCCTAGGACTTCTGACTCCAAATTCAGCTTCCCTCCTACAGTTCTGCATAGCATGTTCATATACCTATCCTCACTCCTAGACACAGACTTATATAGGCATTCATGTATAAACACATAACATACTCTAACACATACATAGTAATGCAACACGCTCTCACACAAACACTGTGCTCCCTAACCATACTCACAAAGATTAAGTAGGTTCAATTCACCCAATTATGCCAAGCCTAGAATACTCAGAAATACCAGCCATGGCCCATTGGTCAGCAGGTTTCTTGAGCAACAGAGAATTAGGCTGATTCTTTAGGGAAATCATTTCATAAAACTGTCTCCACATTGTCAACCACATAAAAAAGGCTGGATTGATAAATGATCTATCAAGTGTTTTTGACCCATACTTAGCAGCTAAATGGTTTCAGCTGCATGACCCAAAAGAAGTGATTTAGCTGGAAAGAGTGCCCCCCCCCCCCCCCCAAGCTTCAGAAGGTCTCTAACCAGGTGAATGACTCCTCAGAAAGTTCAGGGGAGAGAACATTAAGCTGAATAACTATAGAAACCTTGTTTCCTCCTAGGTTTTTGGCAAAAGGCTTTCAAAGAGGCAGCCAGGTACCCAGGGTAGGGAAAAGAACCAGGAGTAAGCCACGGTGCTGGCTTTTGGGGGAAGAATTAACACCTCTAGTCTGTCTCTGATTTTACCAACCTGTGTCATTCAACCAGCATTTATTATATGGCAGTACTAAATGCAAAGAATGTGAAGAAATGCAAATACAAGGTCCTTTGTGGGGAGGGGGTTATCTCATAGATAGCTGATACTGTCAACTTTGCCAACCCCATACATGCACAGACGCACACTGATGCATAAATGCAAATAGACCTTCACATGCAAACATGTATCCTTTCCCATATCCCTAAAAGGGGTATGGACAGGGACCAATGTAAGCAGAGGAGGTATGGAACAGAGAGATAGGTAGATTATAACAATGGATAGAGTGCTGGGCATGGCATTCCATTGGAAGAGCTGAGTTCAAATGTGACTTCAGACACTTACTGACCCTGGGATAAGTCACTGAACCTCTCTGTAGCTCAGTTTCCTCATCTGTAAAATAGTGATAACAGCATCTACCTCACAGAGTAATTGTGATCATCAAATAATATTTGTAAAGTGTTTTGCAAACCTTAAAAGCAGTATATAAATGCTATTAATTATTATCATTAATGGGCAAGGGCCATTAGGTTTTAGAGTGCCTGGAGGGAACAATGGGTTCAGGGCAGGTGGTAGTGTAAAATCTCCCAAAATCAGGCAGCAAGACCTCTATCCCTATTCCCTCAGCTTCAGGCTAAAGGAATTAGTCTAGCTACAGCCTGTCTATACTCACAGAATCCAAGCCTCATAGACTCAGAGCCTCAAAGCCGACCAAAAAGGCACCTCAATATTCCATGAATTCTAATTTCAAAGCAGGGAGAAAGGAAGAAGATGAATTGCCAAAGACAAGAAATCTTCTAGCATTTTCAGGTGGGGCTAATCCTTCTGACCCCAGAAGGGACTGCGCCAAGGGTGTGGCCAGTGTCACTACATATAGAGGTCAATATTGGGATATGGGGGAAGAAGAAGAAGAAAGAAAAAACCCTAGGAGGCTTTTGAAATGTGGGCGAGGGAATTAGGGCATTGCTCTGACATTAACTAGTTTTGTGAGTTTGCCTTCTCTAAGATTCATAGGATCATAGAATAACAAGATCAAAGGATAAAAGTCTTGGATTTAGAGCTGAATGGATCCAACTTCCTCATGTTAAAGATGAAGAAATGGAGGCTCCTTGGAATTAAGTGACTTGACCAAGGACACAAAGGTGGTAAGACTCAGAGGTGGAATTTGAACAGGAATCAGAGATTTGGCTACACCTGGAAGAATTTTTTGAGGTTATCCGATCCAACTATCTCATGTTATAAATGAGGAAGTTTATGTCTGTAGGGCAAAGGGGTTCAGTGAAATAACCCGTAAAGTCCCTTCCAGCCCTGACATCCCATGAGTCTGTGGTTTATTCACAGACATTAATAATTCAGTGGAAACCCGTTAAGCACTTCCCAGCTTTGAAGTAAGAGAGAGCTTAAGCACTACAATCCAGGGGACAAGTGTGGAGGGGAGGGACAGCAAGGTCAAGAATGAAATCCTTCAGTAGCACGTGGTTGACCCAGCCCTCACTTTAATAGAATCCCACTATTCAGCCCATGCCCTTCCAAGTTCGAAAAGGTAAAAACCAAGTTTCAGGAGGGGCAGATGACCCATCCCCTTACCTGAATTGTTCTCTCTTTCCTCTTCTAGTTTTTGCAGGTTTGACTGGAGAAGGAGGTGCTCAGCCCTCTGCAAGATCTCTTCCAGGCGACCCTGCTCCTCACTGTCCACCTCTGCTGCAGCTGGCTGGCCAAGATTTACAGAGACGCTGGACAGAGCCAGAGACAGGAGCAACGGCAGCAGCCACAGGTGGGTCATGGTGGCGCTGGAGCTATCCAGCATTGCATGACAAAGAACGAGCAGGGAATTGGGGGAGAATAGGGGCAGAGCATTAGTATCTTCGAGACCAGACACCCACGGATTTCTGAACAGGAGGGAATAAATCCACATCCCATACCAGGAAAAAAAATTAAAAATTCTCTGACTCTCTCTCTCTCTCTCTCTCTCTCTCTCTCTCTCTCCCTCCAAATTAAAAAAGCTTTATCATTCCCTATTACTTACAAGACATTGTCTCTCTTCACCATGTTCTGCATGCCTTCTCCTCTCCCACTCTTCCTCTTTTATCCCCCTTTCCTTCTCTTCTTTGTCCAGTCCTTGTCCATCTTTTTTCTTTCTTCCTTCTCTCTTCCTCTTTCTTCCTCCTTCAGTCACCTGTCACTTCACTTCTTTCCCAATCCCCCTATCTTCCCTCTCCCTTTTTCCCCTTCCTATCCCTCTCTTTCTTTGTTCCATTCTCCTTCACTTCTCTCTTCCTCTTTTCCTCCACTTGTAAACATGTGTAATATAAATGTGATATATAAATTATATATACATATAGGAGAGGGACTGGATCTGTGATGTCATTGATATGGGGAGCCCTAGATAAGAAACCTCTCTCGGTCAATGCAGGTAAGCACCTTCTCTGTAACTTAGAGAGTGCCCTGGAGAACCAAGACATTAAGTAAATTGCCCAGGTCTGTATGTGACAGATGCAGAATCTGAACTCAGTTCTTCCTTGTTTTGAGGCCAGCTGTGTATCTACTATGCCATGCCACCATTCATTTTTATGTATATACCAATATATGCTTATTAAAAGACAGACACAATCATCTTGACACCTTTTTTCAATATTCACTCACTCTTCTCTACATATTTTATAGACATATGTGCATAAGCCTATCAATGAGTATTATAACCATATTTCTTCATCATAGAAACTTGGAGTTGAAATCTTACAGTTGGAACCTTAGTGTCTTGTTGGGCTGGGAGTCAGAAAAGCTGGATTCAGATCTCTGCTCCACCATTTACTTTGAGTAGTAAGGCCATTTCACATCTCTGGGCTTCTTGGTCATTGGCAAAATGAAAGAGCCGGACCATATGGTTTCTAAGGGCTCCTCTAAAGCACTGACTCTGTATTCCTAGGGATCTTGGAGTCAGAACCTTCGAGTTAGGATTTTAAATTCTAAGATTCAAGTGCTAAGATTTTATGACAAATATCTTGGGATATAACATAGGTACATTTATATAGACAGGTGAGAAATGAGTCTTATTCCAGCCCACACCTCGTCTGTATAAATATGTGTTGGCACATTCTGAGACATGTAACACCATGCATTATACATTTCTAGGTTTATGCTAAAGTGAGATAACCTACAGAGAAGATACTTTGAAAAGTATCAAATGCTACACAAATGTACGATTTCTTGGTTCTCATCAGTCTACACCTACATTCCTGTGCCCAGATATGTAGCTCACTCGAACAAGCATTCCACTTGCTTTGGAGGTAAGATTTTCTAATCTAACCTTTTTAGCTCCAGCCTCCAACTCCCACCACATCCTCCCAGCTTATTCATTGAGATAAAAAAGCCCTCCCATCTCAGACTCCATTGAATTCAGAGAAAAAGCTAGAGAATTACCTGTATGATGCCGACTAGTGGGTTGCCTTCCCTCTAGGAATGGGCCAGAGCTCCTGGACAGGGTTTGGCTTCTGGAGCTGGGGCCAGAGGAAGAGTAGCAGCAAACACGTGCAGTAACCAAGGGAGCTCCCTCCCAGCTGACAGTTCCGATGATGTGCAGCCTGCCCTACTTATACTGAGTTGTCTGCAGGGCCTGATATGCAAATAGCTGGAAGTGAGGTCACTCTTCATCCCTCTCAAACCCCAACCCCAGCACCCACTTGGCCAGGCTTGATGTCATTGAAGAGGGGCTCAGATCAAAGCTCTTGGCAACCCCTACCAGGATCCACTAGTCACCCTGGGTCCTAGCAGATGTTTCTTCAAGGCTCCAAGGGCAATGGAGATATTTTATGGGGCAGACAGCTTAAAGGCTGAGCCATTCTTCTCTGAACAAGGGAATTTGATGCTGAACAGGAGGAATGAAGGGGGAGATTCCTCAAGACGATAGAAATCCTAAACTGAGGACAGCAGAGAGGCTTTAGAGACTACCTAATTATATCATTTTGACTTTAGAGGCCATCCAAACTAGCAGCCTCATTTTACAGGTGGGAAAGCCCAAAGGTGGGAAGCAGAACCAAGACTGGAAGCCAGATCTCCAAGGTCCTATTCCAGGGGTCTTTCTACTATATCAGTATGTCTCTAGAATTCTAGACTATTAGAATCTGGAAGAGACCTTAAATGTCATCTATTCCATTCCCCATATTTTTACAGGAGTGGGATGTGAGACCTCCAGAGGAATCTGCATTGCCCAGAGCATCATGGCAACTGAGTGCAGTAATTGAACCATTAAAGCTCACAGACCATTCTGGTGTGGGATAAGGAGGGCTCTAAAAAGGACGGCTTCTGGCTTCTGGCTTCTTGCTGATAGCACCTCCCTACAGTGCTTGTGGGTGTGATTAGAAAACTAGACTAATTGCAGGATTTCCAAAGGGCTCCCCAGGTAGCAATCCTTGCCCCATCTCCAAAAGGATGCTGATGAGAGCTGGGGGACCTTTTCTTCTACCTCTAACTTCTGATGGCATGTTTATTTCCAGAAACCTCTCATTATAGTGGGTGCATCTGGGGCTGACCAGCATTGATCCACAAGAGTAGAAACTGAATTTAAATCAGGGAAGATAAAAATGTCAGTTATTGAGAATAACCAGATACCATGTTTAGGAGGGTCATGAGCCCCCCGAAAGAATCCTATAAAAATTCTTCAGTAGAAGCTCTTGATCCTACAGGCTCTTGTTTGCTTCACAATAATATATTCATAAAGTTGATAAGGAAGGAGGCTATTATTTCTGTTTTATAGAAGTGAAAACTAAGACCCATAGGACTGAAGATGTCCCTTCCTTCCTCCTGGCACCTGAGGCATTCTTATACCTCTGCCCTATTCTCATCTATAAAACCTGCTTCAATACAAAAGGAGAGCTTGTTTCTCAGCCTGAAGGATAATTACATTGTAATAATCTCTAGAAGGATTCAGGTTGGAATGAGAAGAATGATGTAGCATAATTTAAATCCCAGGTCTTCTGCTCTCATGTGACCTGAGGCAAGTCTCTTCTTCCTAGATGGGCCTCAGTTTCCTCATATGTAAGATAACAGGGTTAGACTAGATGACTTCTAAGGTGGAAGCTTAGATCTAGAAAGCCAACTCTACATTTTGAGCCTACAATGTCAGGCTCTGTGACTGTTGGGAAAATAATTTGGAGGACCAAGAAGCCCCCTCAGCATCTCTGAAATCAGGCTATGTAGAAAGTGTCTGCCTATGCTTTTGAATTAAGTCAGATTGGGAAACAAGACTTCCTTGTCTCCCCTGCTTTACTGAGAAAAAGACAGAGCCAGAAGTACAAGCCAAAGAGCTATGGTGAAGTGAATGACATGAACAGTGAATTATGGAGTCAGGAGACATGGGTTCTGATATCAGCTCAACTGTGTGGTCTTGGTAGTGTTATCTTAGCTTATCTGGGCTTCAGTTTCTTCACCTATATAATGGAGACACAAAACTTTAGAAGAACCAGAGGAAGTTTGCTGAGTGGAAGGTTGAAGGGAAAACACTGACAAGAATCACACATGAGAAGCTGTGCAGTAAGAGTGATAATGATGGTGGTGTATGTATGGTAAGGGTGGTGAAGATTTCCTTCTGCATTAGCGGAGGCATAAACACATTGGTAAGATCAATTTAAAATGAGCAGGCTGTACTAGAAAGTCTTTAAGGTCTGGATCTCAAATTCTATCATTTGTGATATAAAATAAACACCCCATTTCCCACAATACTGCTTTTTTTTTTCTTTTAGAACACAGTTGCAGTATAAAAAGCATTGAATTTGGAGAGTCTGAATGCTTGCCCAGAGGCTTACTAAACCTGTGTTGATTTGGACAATAATAATAATAATTGTTAGCCTCTATACAGTACTTTAAGATTTACAAAGTAATATATGAATATATGTGTGTACATATACATATACACACATACACATACAGGTATACACATATACACATATTTGGTCCTCACAACAATCTTGTGAGCTGATTACTATTATTTTCCCGAGTTTACAGATGAGAAAATGGAGGGCCAGAGAAGTTAGATGACTTGTCCAGAATTACATAGCTGGCCAGAGACAAAGCAAGTAATTGAATGTCTCTGGGCTCAAGTTTCTTGGTCTGAAAAATTAAGATGTTGTAGTAAATAATAATAATAGCTAACATTTATATAGAAATTTAAGATTTACAAAGCTCTTTACTTATGTTACCTAATTTTATCTTTACAACAATTCTGTGATGTAAGTGCCATTATTGTCCCTAATTTTCAGATAAGGAATTAAGTGGCTTGCCCAGGGTCACACAGCTAGTAAGTGTCTAAGGGAGGTTTTATATTCAGCTCTTCCTAACTTCCAAGTCCAACTATCAACCCACTTCTGAGGAGGATGAGACTGGACTAAGGTCTAAAATCTACAATTTACAATCTACAGCTCTAAATCTATGATTTGAAATCATTGTCTAATTTTGATGTAAGACCTCTCTCTTCTAGGAACTTACACTCTATCTGAGAAAATAAGACACACCTACAT
This sequence comes from Petaurus breviceps papuanus, assembly GCF_028583685.1. Classification (NCBI taxonomy): domain Eukaryota; kingdom Metazoa; phylum Chordata; class Mammalia; order Diprotodontia; family Petauridae; genus Petaurus; species Petaurus breviceps. The sequence goes on from NW_027185761.1 coordinate 20,996,494, forward strand.
GTGAAATTGTTAAATACCAGGACAAGAAAATTCTTAATTAAGAGATGGTAGGGATAGCCCTAGTCAAGGCTGTAGAACAAGGCTTTTGGACTCCAATTTCTTTGTTTCCTCTTCTGACATACCAGAGCCTTAAATCTCCTCTACTTGTAGAGATAAAAAGTGCTGTAGGAGTTCACAGAAAGCAGAGATCAGAGTGGTCATGTTGTAATAAACCCTGCTCGAACTGGGACTGGAACACCAGGAACTGATTTACAGCTGCAGTACAGACTTTTCCAACACCACAGGGGCAGGGAAGGCAAGAGAGACAATAATCAGCTTGGTGGGAGGCGCTGTCCAAGGTACAAGCTTCTATCACAACCAGGTTCTGTGCTGCAGCTCTCACTGTTCTAACTCTCTGTTATTCATTGATTAAACCTCTACAATAGGTGAGAATTGCCCACAGCAGAAGATTCCAGTCTCGCAGTTATGGAGCTGAAATTCTAAAAATGACATTTCAGAAACCATGTAATAGTCCAAAGTAGTGTATTTGAAGTCATGGGACCAGGAATAGAATCCTATCTTTGTTCACTGGCTCTGTGATTTTGGGCAAGCTGTTTATTTCTGAGATTGAGCTCCCTCAGCTTTATGATGAGAAAACTAGACTAGGCGATCTCATAGGAAATCTTTCTTAAATAAAATCACAGAATCTCAGAGACTGAAGGGACCACAGATGGTCCCTAACTAATCATCCCACCCATTGCAGTCTATAGCAACAAGGGGAAATAGGAAGAGAGGTAGGGTATGGCCCCAAAAGTAGACCAATTTGTGGTTAAACAGCCCAGGCTATCAGAAAGCTCTTTCTTATTTTAAACCAAAATCTAGTTTCCTTTAACTGTCACCCATTTTTCTTCTACCCTGTGAAAACCCAGGAAATAAATATGACCCTTCTTCCAAAGGAAAGTTTTTCCGATTATTGAAGACACTGAACATGTCTTTCCTAAGAGGCCAGAGAATGAAGACACTAAATATTAGGTTAAGATGTTTGAGTTTTATTTCATAGATAATAGCAAACTACTGAAAGTGGGGGACATCATGGTCTACAAATTCTGTATCTTACTCTTACAAATTATGACCTCTCTGAGCCTGTTTCTTTGTTGCTAAATTGAGATAATAATATTTGTATTGCTACCTTACAGGATTATTGTGAGGAAAGTGTTTGGTAAAACCTCGAGGCTCTGTCCAAATTTAAGCGTTTATTATTCACCAGGGAGAGTGACAGGATCAAAACTGTGTTTTACAAAGGGAGTGGTGGTGGGAAGAGGATTGTCTCTAGGTTGGTTTGTGTCCAGGAAGCAAAGCACTCTAATGAGTGACTGATGTTTTCATTATCCAAAGAGGTTCAGACACCCCTAACATCTACTATTTCCCAGGGATTACACTTCAGGCTCATTCCAGTTCGAGTACCTATTATGCACCCATAACTATAGGCAGTGGGAGGAGGGGTAGAAAATACCATCTTAGTCTTCAGGGAATTTACAACCCCCCTGAGAAACATGGCAGTATATACTATGAGCTCTTGGAAGCAGTGCTTTCAGGGTTTTACATTGGAAAAGGAAGGTATCACTGACAGTGCAATTAGGAAAAGCCTCCTGGAGGAAGTGGACCTTGGAAGCCACATGAGTCTTGAAAAGATTCAGAATGGCCAAGTAGAAGAGATTTAGGACCCAGGTGTGTCAGAAGAGAAAACAGAAATTGGAGTCCAATGGCTTTGTCCTACAACCTTGACTAGGATCATCCTTACCAGCTGAGAAGAACTCATCTCTTCTATGCAAAAGGATGCTCACAAAGCATGATAGTTGATATTTTTAACCCTAATCCTAATCAAGAAATATTGAGTAGTAAGTCAGGTTACTACCTTCTTATGTGGTCAGATTGCCTCACCTCTCAAGTTACCACTCCAATTTATTCTTCTTTAAAATTAGAAGCTTTTACTTGGCCATCTCTAAGGTCCCTTCCTACCCTAAAATTCTATGTTCTAACCTTTTGTACTCTAAGATTCCTTCCAGATCTGGCATTCTTTGTCCTAATCAGACATTCTACATTTCTAGGTATGAAATCTCCTTGTAGAGAAGCAATGAAACAACCTGGAAACTTTCTCTAATGAAGCTAACCCCCCCCCCCACCTCTACCCTAGACCTCTCAAAGGAAAAAGCCAATTTTCAAGAGCTCAACTCATTTCCAAAGGCTCATTTCTTTTTCAGAGTGTGGGTCAGGTGGCCATGCTTATGTTCAGTAAGGCTTTTAAGAATAAAAAATTCCCTCTGTCTTGGCTGGCCAGGAAGGCTTATGTGTCCAGTAACCTGGTCATCTAGGCCAATCCCTTCTTTTAACAGAGGAGCAGGAAGGCAGTGAATGTTAGAGATTAGTTATATGAAGTGTTGTGTGAATGATTCTGTCACCTTTGGGTAGGCCTCTCCTGAACTTTAACTTTAGTTCTAGCTGGAACCCTCTTTAAGAAAACCCAATAAGCAAATAAATATCCAAACTTAACAAGGAAATTAGGAGTGAATTTTCACATTAATAAAGGATTCACAAATTGCCTTAATAAAGGCAACATCCCACAGACAGAATGTTGTCCATTGAGTGAATTGGGACCTTGGGAAGGTATCCTAGGTTCTATCAGTTCCCTCAGTCAATTGTGAAAAGAAAAGGATTTTAAAAAATCATGGTTGGGGCAGCTAGGTGGTGCAGTGGATAGAGCACAAGCCCTGGAGTCAGGAAGACCTGAGTTCAAATCTAACTTCAGACTCTTGACACTTACTAGCTGTGTTACCTTGGGCAAGTCACTTGAACCCAGTTGCCCTGCCTTCCCCCCTCCAAAAACAATCATGGTGCTTATGATGGAGAAAGGAGTGGTGATGGCAGAACAGGTCTGCACTGAGTGTCCACATTGTGATTTTGTCCTCTTTTGACTAAAGGCATAAATTTGTAAGCCAGTAAGGATTTGAGGTTAGTATATGACCTGGATATTCAGTCTGTGGCTGGAGAATGGGACAAAACTGAGGAGAGATTGAACTCATGTACTTGTCACCAGTAACTTAGAGCTCTAAACAAGAAGCTAGGCAGTTTGCAAATTAAGATCAAGACTGGAACTTACCAGTGGAGGCAATATCGTACAGTGTAGTTGCCTGCCAGATGGATTTCAATCCCCCTTCATTCCCCAAACAACAAAATCATAGAGCAGAAAGGATCTTGGAGACCATCCACCCCACCCACCTTATTTCACAGATGAGGCAGCTATGGCCCAGAGAAGAAAGGACACTTGCCCAAAGTCTCCCAGGAGGGAGAAACAGAATAAGAAATTAAACCCAGATATCCAGACTCTCAGCCCAATGCTCTCTCCATAGCAGCATTCTGCTTCTGTCATATCTATTTAAGAGGGAAATATATTCAGGGTCATTTCACTGAATAGACCAGAGACAACTGGGAGCTCAGACAATATCTCCAAGTGCCTTATTTCCTGTTAAATTTGTGTGTGGGGAAAGGTGAGTTTTCCAAAGCTCTAGTCATTTAGGAAGGGCTGCAGTCTTGCCTTATTAGCGTTTCCCTCCCTCTGGTTCATTTCCTTTTCTAAACCAGCTCCTCCTTACCAAAGCTTTGAAATCCTGTACAAAAGTTGAGACAGTGGTTTGCTTTAAAAAGGAAAAGGAAAACTCTGCAAGGAAACCAGCCCTAAGGGGAGGAAGAAGTAGGTTTGGTCATGCTTCAGAATATCAGGGAGAAAACTCCTACTGATCTCCTAATCCAGTCCAGCTTGGCAACCCTCTGTAGCATCTTAGAACTGGTAGGAACTTTCAAGACCACTTAGTCTAACCTCCTTCATTTAACAGGGGCAGAAATGGGCACCTAGAGGAGTGATGTGATTTATTCAAAGTCACAAAGCAAGACAGAAACTGAGCCAGAATGACAGCAACCTTGCTGTCCTGGTTTCCAGTCCTGTGTTCTTTCTGCCACTCCAGCTACACTCAATAAATATTGTGAAATTTTAGGCAGGGGTGGCTAGGTGGCGCAGTGAGTAGAGCACCGGCCCTGAAATCAGGAGGACCTGGGTTCAGATCCAGCTTCAGACACTTGACACACACACAAAAAACTAGCTGTGTGACCTTAGGCAAGTCACTTAACCCCAATGTTTCCCTACCCTCCCCTCTCCAAAAAGCAAAAAAAAAAGTTTAGGCAGTATGATATAGATGTGAAGCCAAAAGACAGGTTCAAATCCTGGCTGTCTGTGTTATCTTGGACAAATCCCTTTACTTCTCTTTAAATTTTCTTAATTTAAGGTCCTTGATTTTCTGATTTGTATATACAGGATCACTTTTAAGGTCCCTGTGGATCTAAACCTATGATGCTGTGAAGTTTCTGTTATATGCCTGAACTTATCTGCAATTTTTCTTGCATGCATCTTGTTTGTATATAATTATTTGTTCGCTGTCTCCTCCTTTGAGCCCTTTGAAGGAAGGGGCTAGTTTTGTTTTTCTTTGCCTGGTGCTTAGTATAGTGCCTGGCTCACAATAGGGGTTTTAGAGATATTTATTGACTTGACTCAGGGACCTAACATTATTAATAATAATAGCAAGCATTTAGTTGACAGTTTATAGGCTACAAAATGCTTTTCATACATTGTCTTATTTGGTCTTCTGAGAGTTAAGTAGGGTCTAAGTATTATTGTTCCCATTTTACAAATGAGGCAATTGGAGAGGTTAAAAGATTTGCCAGGGTCACACAGGTAGAGAGTGGTATAACCAGAATTTGTATGCAGGGTTAATGACCACAAGTTCAGGACTATTTCCATTATACCTACATAGCCCTTTGAGAAGCTAGGTGGTCCAGTGGATAGAGTGCTAGACCTGAAATCAAGAAGACTCATCTTCCTGAGTTCAAATCCGGCCTCAGACACTTACTAGCTGTGTGACCCTGGGTGAATCACTTCACCCTGTTTGACTTAGTTTCCTCATCTGTAAAATGAGCTGGAGAAGGAAATAGCAAACCACTCCAGTATCTTTACCAGGAAAACCCCAAATGGGGTTGCAAAGAGTCAGGCGTGACTGAGAATCAACGCAACAGCAGCATTCAGACCTTACCTTCATGGAATTGACCATCTAATTGGGGATAGATGGCACATACAGAAATAATTACAATATGGAATAGAAAGTGATAAACAAATTTACAAACTACAAAGTGTCTTATCTGCTAAAGGAAGGATAACTCACATTTGCATAGTGATTTAAGGTTTGCAAATTGCCGTCCTCAAGCCTGTGAGAGCTCATGAAGGGAATGGCATTTGAGCTAACCTCAGAGGACTGGGTGTAATTCCAAAGACCCACCTGTGGGAAGGAAGACATTCGAGATTAGGCTGGTCAAACAAAGGCAGAGAAGGGCTATTGAGAGGATTTCCATAGAGGCCACTCGCGTGAATCTTTTAAACAGAGGCTGCTAGGTGGTGCTGTGGATAAAGTACCAGAAGTCAGGAAGCCCTGAGTTTAAATTCTGCCTCCTGCACTTACTAGCTACGTGACCCTGACCCAATCACTTAACTTGTCTCAGCCTCAGTTCCTGTATCTGTAAAACGAGGATAATAACAGCATTGCAAAACAGGAGTTGATAACAGGCAATGTACCTAAATGCTATTATCTGTTATTATTATACATTATTATTCTTATTGTTATAAACTCAGAGTTGTCAGACTCCCTTACCTTCTTCACAATATTAGATCCTAAGGTCTCAGTCTTTGCCAGGCAAGCCCTTACTACACACATGCATTGATGTTTCCACAGAAGGGTCTTACTGTCAGAGTGAGAGCCTTTTTGGACAAGCAGCACTTGTCTGATCACATAATGCAGTGGGAAGGATGAAAGAGTTATCCTAACTGTCAACTAACATTCATATGGCATTTTCAATATTGAAAAATGCTTTACATCTATTTTCTCATTTGAACATCACAACAAGCCTGTAATTTAGGTGCTATTATTAAGCTCATTCTACAGATGGATAAATTGAGGCTTAGGAAAGTATAAATGACTTACCCAGTATCACATAGCCAGTAAGTGTTGAGTTTAAACTCAGATATTCCATACTCCCACACCAACACTCTAGGCACAGTGCTACCTGGCTGCCCCTATCAGGGAAGTAATCATCACTTGGAGATTAATGAAATAGAAAATGGCCATTTACTTCTGACACCTCCAAAGTGTGTCTCTTGCTCCTCTCCATCCCTATTCCTTTATTCCTTTCCCTCTTGGAGTTCCCCTCACCCTCCTTCACTTGCTGTAGAGCCCCTGCTTTCTCTCCTTCACCCCTGATCAAAACCTGCTCCCAGGAAACTACCTGAGAAACTTGTACACACTGTGGTATAAATAACCAATAAAAGCTTCAGAATGAACCCCTTTTAGGGAGATTTGCATTAAACATCTCAAGCCAAAAGAGTCGATTACTATTAGTAGAATGTCAGACATCAGCAATCTGGCAATGGGAAGAGTAAGCTACTATCTGAGAGGAGTCTTTCCAATGTAAGTGGCTATTTACTCTGTCTGCTTTTCCTAGTCTTCAGGCTAGCCCAAACTTCAGCCCTGAATCTTAAGTTCCATCCTTCATTGATATGATTCAGTTCCAACAGCAGCATGCCCATTTGCTGGTCATTGGACAAGGTAAAGGATGTCATCAGAGAAATGTAGGGCCAGAAAAAGAGGTGGGCTGGTCACATGGATGAGTGAGGGATTACAGACAGGCTGTGCACACCACTGGTACCCACAAAATATCTAGAGGAAAGGCCTTAGCATATTGAATGCACTCCTTGAAGAGGATGAATGGAAAGAATTGGACAGAAGTCCATAGGATTCAAAAGTATAGATGGGACACAGCTTGTACCCCTGGGGGAAGTATCCATATCAGTCAAACATCCATAATATCCAAAGCATCAAAATAATTGAGTTATATTGCTAAAGAACAGGGAAAAACCAGGTCCTGACTTGTGCTATGCTTTTCAACAGCCTCCTCTTTGAATCTTCTATTTCCATTTAATAATTTGCACCCAGGAGAATAAATATGTTCATTTTTATGAGGGAGGAAAATGCCCCACATGAGGTGAGAAGTAAAGTAGGGCCAAGAGGATCAACTGTGACAGCTGCCGCTGGATTCACAGGCTGCTCATCCATCAGGCCTGCCGAAATGACAAGCCTTCCTTTTCTCCTCAGTTATTACAGAGAGAAAAAAATGGTCAAAATTCTACCAAAAAAACTTGGTAATTTAGGTTTATTTATTCTGCTGTCAACAGAGAGACTTGCTCATTCCTTCCCAGTCCAGCTAGATCCTATGTCCAGGGCAGAGTGAATCAAGGTGATCACCAGGAGGAAAGATGATGTATGGGTAAGAGTCCTGGATCTCAGGGCAGAGGACCTGGGCTCAAATCCCTTTTCTTCCATTTGCCTTCCATGAGACCTTGGGCAAGTTGCTTAACTCATACCTCTTTCTTCATCTGAAAAATAAGAAAGGTATGTCTAGGTGACCTCAGTTTCCTCCTCTGTAAAATGTGGAGGTTGGATGAGATGTCTATGAGGACCCCTCTAGCTCTAAAGCCATGATTCTCAAGTGCCTGGATCCTGTCTATATAAGGGGATGCCAGTGGCTCAGGGAAGCAGCACTGTGAACAACCATCCCATAAAATACACAGAACCATCACCAAGTGAAGTGCCTGGGACTGGTTTTTTTCCATTAATAATTGGTAATAATAAATAATTCTATAATAATATTCCTTCTAGGGAATATTTGAATTTTCATAGAAGTCTCTTTAAGAATAAAAGGAATTGATTAATTTCTCATAGAATTTCAGATAGTGTGATAGGAGATTGAGGAGAGGCTTTTGGTCCAGGGGTACTGCCTGGTGCCATCATGTAGGCAGCCATTTATCATATCTCTGTGTAAGGGAAGACCTGCATTTACTGCCTTCCACAGTCCAACCCACCTACTTCTCCAGGCTGATAGCACATTACTAGTCTTGCAGTCCAACTGACCTACTTCATAGGCTCCTAGGCTTTGAGCTGGAAATTGGAAGATATCAAGTCCAACCCTTCAATGGAAGGTGAGAAAACTGAAGCCCAAGGAAGTTGTGACCTGGATTCCACAGTCATTAAGTGTGTGAGATGGGATTTGAATCTAGTTCTTCCTGACTCAGAGTGCTGTACCTCAGTACAGGATGTCCTCCATGCCTTGAATGCACTCACTCCTCTCCTCTGACTCTTGGGACCCCCCACTTCCCCTCAGGTTTAGCACATATACTTCTCAGGAAGCTTTTCTTTATCTCCTTAGTTCTTGGTATTATTCCCCATCACTTCAAATTTTCATGCACATTCTCACCTGCTTACAAGTTGTATGCCTCAAGTAGAATGTAAGTATCCTGAGGGTAGGAGCTGTTTTTCATCTTTGCATTCCAGTCACTCAGCACAGTGTTTTGATCATTTGATCAGTCAACAAGCATTTATTGAGAGATTAATCATTAAGTTCCAGGTACTGTGGCAAGGGCTGGAGATAAAAAGAAGACAAAATCATAATGAGTGCTTAATAAATGTGTATTGGGTTGAATTACATCCAGATGGTTTTGCTCCAGGGAAGTGTTTTTTAGAAAGTGACCAAGACTTCCAAGACCATTGGCACTACTACCTTCCCCCACCCCCAGTGTTGGATCTCAAGGAAGCAGAACACATTTTGGCTCTTCTCTAGGGTCAGGATGGCTCAAAGGTGAGCACACTATTGCACCTTCCCTCACTGGACTGTGGCAGACCCGTTGGTTTATGGAGGCACCAAGAGTCCAATTCCTGGAAACAAAGAAGTAGTCAAGAGAGGAAGTTCAATTTAGGAATCAATTAGGAAACCAGAGAAAATTTGCATAATGAATGAGACCACTGGGGTATGAGACATGACTTTCATTTAGGAGCTGGGGAAGTTGTTAATAGAATTAGCCAGCTCCACACCAGCTGGAGATCCAACCAAATAAAGGCCTGAGTTAGAGACTCTCTTCCCAGAATCCATTTCCCAGCTGTGATCAAAGAGGCAGAAGCCCAGAAGGTCATGGGATCATAAACTGAGAAGGAACCTCAGAGATGTTCTAGTCCAACCCCTTTCATTTTATAGATAAACAAGTTGATGCCCAGAAGAGTTACATGATTTGCCCAAGGTCCTACAGAGGTGGGATTTTAACTCAGGTTCTCTATCTCCAGAGGAAGACTGATAAAGGGGGGACTGGAGACTTCCACATCTTGGGGAATAGGGGAACAGCACCCCAATGATCTGGAAAATCCATGGAAAATTTTTTGGCCCTCTCTTCGTACCAGAGAAGTCTGAATTTTTCTTTTATGGGGGTGTTTACCAGTATGTTATTGTAAAATTTGGGTTAATTATTTGGTCTTAGGCTATATGTAGGCCAATGTTAAGTAAAAAATACCTCTTCTCTGTTGTCTACTGGCCTTGTGTATTGTCTATGACATCTGCAAAACTCCCAAGAAATTACCTCTTAATTTCTTATGCCGACCTATGATATATCAAAACCATGACAGAGAAAGACACATTGTACTATACTATGTACAATGTTCTCTTGCTTCTGCTGATTTCACTTTGCATCAGTTCGTATAGGTCTTCCCAGGTTTTTCTGAAATCTGCCTGCTCATCGGTTCTTATAGCATAATGGTATTCTGTTACATTCATATATCACAACTTGTCCAGTCATTCCTCAATTGATGAACATTCTCTCAATTTCCAAATCTTTGTCTATAGTATGGATTCTTGATCATTTTTTTGTCGTGGACCCTTTGGAAGTCAGGTGAAGCTATTGGGCCTTTTCTCAGAACAATGTTTTAATATTCAGAATACATAGGGTCATAGAGAAAACCAAATATATTGAAGAAGAGTTATTAAAAAAATTTTAAGTTCATGTGCCCCACATGAAGAGCCCCTGACTTAGAGAGCTGCCTTGGGGGAATAACAAGATCATAGACATAGATTTAGAATTGAAAAGAACCTCTGAGACCATCTAGTAGAATGTCTCATTTTACAGATGAGAAAATTGAGGCTCAGAAAATGACTTTTCCATTGTTACATAGGTAGTATGGATCAGACTTGAACCCAGGTCTTCCTAACTCTGGACACCCTGTCAGTTCTCTATCTGCTATACTAAGTAGCCTCTGCAACTTCCAGATAACAATTATCTTTAGTACCAACAACTAGTTTCCCTCATGGCCATCCATACTGATAGCCTCTGACCTTGGCTTTTGATCTGCCGGGCATACTAACCCTGCCCTGTGTCTTGGTCTGGTGATCTGCTGGATCACTGACAGCTTTGGCCCTATTCCATCAAATAGTTTTGGCCTTGGACTATGAAACCACTTATAGCTATTTTGAATTGATTCTGTATCTTATATATATATATGTATCTATATACATGTGTTCTCCAGTAGAATGCAAGTTTTTTGAGAGTAGGGATTTGTTGGGATGTGTATGTTTATTCCTGGCACCCAGCACAAATTTGTGCCTGGAACAAATTAAGCAATAAACACTTGTTGATTAATTTACCAATTTTGAATGGATGGATAGAGTATAACCCAAACTGAAGCAGCTCACACTTCTCACACAGAACATGCGGGCAGCTACTCACTCTCTGGGCTGGCCAGCTTGCTCCAGCTGGCTCTCATATTTGGAGGTCTAGGTTTCCAGAGAAGGGCCACATACTTAAACTCTTTCAGGCTTCTGGAGGTAACATCTCAGCCAAACTGGTTAATCTCTCTGAAGTCTTCTCTGATTCTCTGCCTCCAAAGAGTTTCTCTGGTCAGCTAGACTTAATCCTCAATAGTAATATCCATCAACTTTATTATCAGCTATAATATCCATCACTTTCAGATTCAAGCTTAACTGATGCAGTTCTGAAATATGTACTTTCAACTCTCTCTGGTTCTTACATTTCTGAGTTCAGATTTTGGGTCCCCTCTGAAAATGGCCCCCACTTTTAAGCTTATGGTTAATTATCAAATTCTCATCTTCTATCTATAATTAGACAAATGACATTTGTTCCGTATCACAGAAAGTTCTATTGCCCATATCTCTCCAGAATACTATAGCCTGTCACATTAAAAAATTATCAATAATTGTCTTAAAATTCTGGGTCAACGTAGCTGTAACTCTTAGAACTCTGAGCAGACTTAATTCAACAACACATTGGTCCATGTGTGAAAGGACAGCAGCTTTAGGGGACAATGCCTTACAATCGACTGTCATCATGCTGCCTATATTCTGGCCCATCTGATTCTACCCCCAGCTTGAGCCGCAGAAAAAGAACAAGAGCTGGAGCCAGGAAAACCAGGTCCTTCCCCCAGATCTACTATTGACCAGAATTATGACCTTGGACAAGTCCTTTCTTTCTGGGCTTTAATTTCCTCATCTAAGAATGAAAGAATTAGGCTATATGATCTCTGAAGTTCCTTCCTGATCTTACATGCCAACGTGATACAGGGTGGAATACTGGAAAGAACTCTGGGTCTGGAGTCAAATGACCAAGGTTCAAATAATGGTTCTGCCACTTAGGACCTGTGTTCCCTTTGAGTAAATCTCAGCTTCTCTGTGCTTCAGTTTTCTCATCCAGAAGAGTTGGACTAGATCGTCTAAGATTTCTTCTCACTCTGTATCTATGTTCCAATAAGTGATGATAGCACAGTTGTTATGCTTTGTGAGGTGGAGAGTATTTTCCTTATTTTAAAGTGAGGAAACAGGCTCAGAGAGTCACACAGTGAGTTCAGAGCCAGAGCTCAAAGCCAGGGCTTCTAAAATCTGACTTGGCTGCCTTTCATTATTTGATTCCACAGTTATTGCTGCTGACCTCTTCATTGCCTCACCCAAGACAGTGAAGACCTCTAGTATCTTCTGAAGGTCTATTTTCACTTTCCCAGTGAGCTGCCAGGTGGGATGCCTTGCAGCAACCTAAGCCTTCAGCCCTGATATGATCACTCAGTGGAAAGTCTCCACCAAGAAGAATCTGAGGCAGAAGCTGCCTCACCTTCCAGACTCCTTTGTCTCTGGTCCCTTTCATCTTTCTTTTCTCCTGGGTGCTCATGCAGCTTTTGAGCCCCTGCTTTCTCTGAACTTCCTAGGGCCAGCTCACCCTTTACTTGCCCCAGACCTCCAGCCATTGTCTAGCTAACATCTCTTCAATTCACAGCTGGCCCAGGGACTCAGCTTGACACACTCAGCTCTAAGAGATGAGTGGGGGAAATGAAATGATAAAAACTGGGCTGGATGACAATAATTCCCCCTATCAGTTTCTTGATGGCCTTTTTAATACTAAACAGCCTATTATGAGTCAGGCCCTGGAAGGCTTAATTGGGAACTTACAAGTCTGTTTAACTTGCACTGGATTCTCTCCAGGAGAACAGGTCTAAATAGAAGATCCTGTGGATCAGCTCCACAGTGTTGTTTTTTTATTACACAGTTGATGTGCCCAGCTTTGCACACAATCCCTTCTCATTGGTGTGCAGAGGGGGAGATAAAGGACTAAACTGGTGTCTGCCCCAGAACTGAGAGGCTAGAGAGAAGCAGGAGGCAAAGAACTTACTCTGTGTATTTGTTCCTGAGAATATCAGCCCTCTAAGTACAGAACAGGGCACTTTCTATGACCAGGGGAAGAAAGGATTAAGGAGAATTAGAGGACCATAGATTAGGGATGAAAGGATCAGTGAAAGGAATCAAGACAGATGCCTTCATTGTCCACATGAGGCCAGAGAGTGATTTACCCAAAGTCACAAAGGTCAAGTTAGCAAGCGTTTATTAAGGGCTCACTGTATGCCAGACTCTGTGTACAACGAAAGACAAAAACAATGAAAGGCCTGCCCTCAAGGAACTCTCTCTAGGAGAGCAACTATGTACAAATAAGACAGATATGGGATAACTTGAAGGCAATCCCAGAGGGAAAAAGCACTAACATTAAGCTGTACCAGGTACCTTCTTGTAGAAGGTAGAATTTTGAACCCAGGACTCTAACCCTACTGTACTACACTGAGAAAATGAGAATTTTCATTTTTAATAGGCATTATTTCATTGAATTTAGTCAACAGACATTTATTAAGTACCTATGTTATTATTATCTCCTATTATTTATCATCTATCATTATTATTATTTTGCTTTTGGGTTTTTTTGGAGGGCAATTGGGGGTAAGTGACTTGCCCAAAGTCACACAGCTAGTATTTGTGTTAAGTGTCTGAGGCTGGATTTGAACTCAGATCCTCCTGACTTCAGGGCCGGTGCTCTATTCACTGCACCACCTAGCCACGCCCCCCCATTATTTCTTTAGAGCCTTGTAATGACACAGTGGGTAGAGCTTTGCATCTTGCTCAAAAAGACCTAGGTTTGAATCCCACTTACTGTCTGTGTGACTGTGGGCAAGTCACTTAACCTCCATTGGCCTCAGTTTCCCTCTTGGTAAAATTATTGCACCCAATGACTTCTAATGACTTCCATCTCTACACCTATGACTTATGAGCTCTTTCAGATAGATAGGTTAGGGATTATTACTCCCATTTTCCAAGAGTGGAAAACCAAGGCTCAGAGAATGGAATTAAGTTGCCCAAGTTAACACAATTATTCTGACTCCTTCACAAAGCATGTACCCCAGTATCCTTTGAGAAGAGAGAAGGGGAAGAGGATCCTTATAAGGGAAAGACCATATAAGAGAAAGGAGGCAGAAACCAAAAAGAGTGTCTTCTGAATTATTAACAAAAATAAAATATGATGGAGCCACTGCCAACATGTAACTCCTTCCCCAAAGCCAAACTCTGTCTCCTCATTTGAATAAACAGGGCAAGCCTTCTTAACCTGGGTTCATTATGTTTATTGATTCAATATTTGAGAAAAAATATTACATATTTGATAACTTCACTTTCATATATTTGCTTTCCTTTGTAATGTTATTTATTTTATGTATCTAAAACATTTTTCCAAGAAGAGGTCCATAAGCTTCAGCAGCCTGGCAAAGGGCAGAACTCTTGAGTTGAAGGGACAGAAAAGTATGTTCCTTAAGAGAGAGGACAGTTGTTTACAAAGGTAGTCAACTTGGGAGTATTAATCAGCAGGCTTAACAGTCAGGTCTGAGTCATGTCATGGCTCCTTGGAAGGGAAGGGGGAAGAGTAGGGAGGATATTTAAGTTTCAGTCAGGTGGGAGGGATGAGGGAATTGGGAATAGGAAAGACCTCACAACAAACATGTCCTCTAGGAAAGTCTGATGTAATCAGAAGGACACTGGCCTGGAAATCAGCAGCCCTGGGTTCTAGTCCCAGCTGAGTCACTGATTCTCTATGTGACCTTGAACAAATCCTTCCCTCTTCTCTGTCAGTTTCCTCTCCTGTAAAATAAGGCCATAAGACCAGATGAGCTCTAAGGGCCCTTTTGGATCTGTGGTTCTTTGAATGAAAGTAGGTGGGATGGTGGAAAGAGGTCTGCTGGCTCCGGAGTGAGCCCTGGGTTCAGATCACACTTCTGACACGTAGTATCTGGCTGACCTCGAGCAATTTGCTTACATTCCTTGGACCTGGGCTTCTTTAAATATAGAAGAAAGAGGTCTGACCAGATGATTTCTGAAATCTGTTCTAGTTCTATGAATGCTATGAGAATGAGGCATGAAAAGAGCTCTGCTTCAGTCACAGGCAAAATGTGGGGTCTGAGGACACGCCATCTGGACCTCTCCTTTGTCCTCCCCTATTTGTATTTCTTTGTGTACGTGACTTATTAGCCACCACCCCACCATTGGCCCTGTACTCACAGAATGTAAGCTCCCTGAGGGCAGGGACTGAATCACTATTTTTAATTTTTTTTTCTTTCCTGATTATTGGGTAAATGAATGAAAATTCACTTCAAGCCACTGTGCTTTACATCTCAAACCAGCCATCCACCAGGGAGCCAAGGCTTCCCCAATACAGAATCTTGCCATCTGCTCTGCCGCTATGTCCCAACTGCCAAGCGGCAAGACCCAAAGCTTCTCCTTTGGCTGCCACTGTCCCACATGTATTGTTGTGTCCTCCTACTAGAATGTAAGCTCCTTGAGGTTAGGGATTGTCTTGGTTTTTCTATTTGCATCCCTTTTGTTGCTTAGTTGTTTCGATCATGTCAGAACCTTTGTGATCCCATTGGGGGTTTTCTTGGCAAAGATACTGCAGCCACTTCCCATTTCCTTAAAGGACCCTGCCTTGGCTACGTAGGCATGTACCAGGCATGTCACAGATGTTCCAAGGCAGGACTGAGCTGTATAAGAGTAGAGCGCTGGACTTGGAGTCAACCTGCCCTGAGTCCAGATCCAACCTCAGACAGTTACTAGCTGTATGATCCTGGGCTAGTCATTTAATCTTTGTCTGCCTCTGTTTCCCCAACTGTAAAATGGGGATAATAATGGCATCTACATCCCAGAGCTGTTGTGAGGATCCAATGAGATAGTAAGCACCCAATAAATGCTTATTTTTCGCTCCTTTCTTTTTTTATTCCAATCCTTGTTGCTATCCTCACATTGGCCCACTTGGCTCTCTCTCCTCTCCTTTCTCCAAGTCAACAAGCATTTATTATTAGGTGCCTACTAAGTTTCAGGCACTGTGATAGTCCTTTTCTTGCCAAATTTGACCTTGAAAGTCGGCAAAATTTGTCTCTGGTGACCCCTTTCTCCCCAAAACCTCTTCTTCCCTGATCCCCTCCCCCTAACCCACTCTAGTGTTTTATATCACACTCAGATTTCCGGAGTCCCCCACCTCAGTATCTACTAAGGCCTATAGTACCCTTTCCACTGAAAATTATATCCTCCCCATCCTCCAACAAAACTTTTATTCTCTCAGTGAATTTTATCTCAGGTCAATGTTTCAAGGAAAGCCATGTGATTCAACTGGTCATTACTAAGGTCTATTGGGCTGGTAGTCTCTTAATTCCCCCAGAGGAAATTGCATTTTAAAAAAGGAAACTTATTAATTTAAATGGACCTTTAATGGTAGCATTGGTCAGTGAAGACTGTTAGGCAATAGACTGGAGAAGATTTGGGAGAGGGCCATTTTCCTGGGCCCATTCACATCCCACCATCTACCACAATGGCATTCCCCTAAAACTCTTCATCATGGACACAATGAAGCTATTGAAATTGTACCGTTCACCTTGATGGCAGTGGAATGGAAGAGTAGCAAATTTGGAGTAAAAGGGCCCCAATTTGAATACTGGGTCTTCTATTTCCTGCCTGTGGGACATTGGGCAAATCATTTCCTTTCTATGGGACTTGGTTTCCATGTCAGTCACATGAATGGGTTGGTCTCTAAGGTTCCCAAATTCTATGAGCTCTGTAAGATAATCTGTCCTATAATTTTATCTGTAAGATAATCAGTGGTTGAGATCCCACTGCCAGGCATATGACTAGGGGCATGTGTAATGAGAATGGGAATTTGAAGATCTTCCCTGCCCCTTAATAGACCTAGGGAAGATTTTGAAGACTTCCCCTACTTTGAAAGTAAACTCTGTCCCCTGATAGGCTTAATGTAATCACATGGAGCCTGTGAGTTTGCTGAAGGGAAGCAGAGCCCACAGGAAGCTGATCAGAGCTAATTGGACAGTGGGGGAGAGAGTCAGATAGGCTCATGAGTAGATATTGATCTTGTATTGGTTTGTTGGAAGGCTGAAGGATGCTGTGGTTCTCAGTATTATTATGGTTTCTGAATATCTTTGGTACTATGATGAAATCAGCTCACTGGTTTTCGAATTCGGTTTTCTGGTGTCTAAATAAATGCTTCAGTTCTAACCTATCCCTGGAAAATCTGGTATATTTTGTGATCGAACGTCATGCGATACTTATAGTCACAGTCTTTATCATGATTGTGTGTGCTGTAAATATTGCATTGGTGCTACAGTATGCTGGCAGGTGTTTAATATCTAACTCAAAAAGAATGTCCATTGAACGTACTTTTTAAGTTCAGCTTGAATTACTAATATTTTTCCATTATGTTCTTAAGTCTAGAAAATCAACTATGATATATCAAGCTCTGATTTGTAGCATTTGTCTATTTACAGGTATAAATGTTGATAATGAAAATTTAACAGTAGGCCAAATGGTTAGAGCTGGCTTGAGCGTACACCTGCATATATCCCAAAGAGGTCAAAGATAGAAAGGTGCTATAGTCACAGCACCAACTTTTATAATAGCAAAGAACTAGGAATCCAATAGAGGCCTTTTGATTGAGAAATGGCTAGAATAGCTTGTGTTCCATGAATGGCATGGAGGATTAGTACTCCACATATGAAGGATATAGGGATGCTTGGGAAGGCATGTGAACTGATAGAGAGTGAAGGAAGTGGGATCAGGAAAACATGCACAATGACCAAAACAATGTACATGGAAGGAACAGTGAACAGAACAAAAATCCAAATAATTTGGATTATAATGACCAAGGTCTGCACCAAAGAAGAGATCTGAGAATATGCCTTCCCCCCTTCTTTGAAGAGGTGAGAGACTAGGTGTGGAACCCTGTATATCCCATCCATTTAGACTGCTGGGTTGATTAGTTTTGCTGAACTCCTTTTTTCTCTTATCTTTTATTCTTTGTTACAAGTGATAACTCTCTGAGTGAGTCAGGGGAGAGAGAGAGCTATGTTAGGAAATGAAGGAGATATAAAAAAGAGGGGAAGAAAACCAACCAAACATTTTTTAATTTCAAAAAGACAATAGAGCTATGAATCAGCTTATCCTCAAGAAACTTTAAGACATGTCAGGAAATCAATCCTCTAAGATCTTATTGAAAGCCATGCACTATCTGAGAAGAGGCAGGGTAATACAGTAGATAAAATCCTAACTTTGAGTCAGGTGAATCAGGGTTCAAATCCCCCCCCCCCCCCCCCCCCATGACACTTGATAGATGTATGATCATGGGTAAGTTCTCTAATTTTTCTGTGCCTCAGTTTCCTCATATGGATGTTTGGATAATATATCTGTCAGACCTATCTCTCAGAGTTGTGGAGAAGATCAAAGGAGATAATATATGTAAAGCATTTTGCAAGCTTAAACACAATATGTAACTATCAGTTATTATTATTTTTAGGGCCATTTTTAACATTTAAAAAAATTGTTCCAAATTTTCCCTTCTTCAAGCCCCTCTTCTACCTATTGAGAAGGCAAGCAATATGATGTCAATTATAATGCCAGTTATTATTATCATAAACATGGTGGGTTTGGGGATGTAGTGAGTTCTAGTTTAAATGTGTTGAATTTGAGTTGTTTAAAGCACATCCAGTCTGAAATATCTAATAGGCAAGTACCAGAGCTCAGGAGTCAAGCTAGGCCTACAGAAAGAGAACTGAGAGCTATCTACATAATGATGATCCTTAAGCTCACAGGAGTTGATAGGGTCACCACAGGGGAGAGAAGAGAAGAAGGCCCAGGATAGTCTTGGAGTATACACACAGATGGGACCACAGTCGGGATGATGATTCCCCAAAGGAGACTGGAAAAGAGCAACTAGCTGGAAGGAGAAGCGGGACTGTGAGGTGTGCCACAAAAACCCAGGGAAGAGTCTCCAGGAGGAGAGCTCACGAATGGCGGGAAGAAGAAGAAAAGAACAAAAACCTTTAGGCTTGGCAATTAGGGAAGCACTGGTAACCCTGGAGAGACCAAGTTCTGTTGAATGACGAGGTCAGAAGCCACCCTGCAGCTGGCTAAGTTGGCAGGCGCCATCACGGAATCCTCTCCCCCCACCTCAGCCAGGCCCCTAATCGTGGTTTGCTTCATTATGTTTCAGAAGACACATTTAATATTGGAGGCATTGGAGTGATTGATTTCCCCCTTCAAGCCAAACAGGTAGGGGAAATTAAAATAAATTAAAAAAACAAACCTTTAATAAACTCTGCTCAGATAACTAGTGCCCAAAGTGACAAAGCCTGACGTTCTTTTAGCATGAGCAATTGTTTATGAACTCAGAGAATTAATTATGGTATCTGGGTGGCCTGGTGGCTCTCACCTCAATTTAGTTATGAATAGAAAGTCCTGACATCTTCATACTTGGGCCCAGGAAGAAAAACAAAGGAAGACAAGAGGAATGCTCAGGTCCCTTCACCAGGATTGCTGTTGACTTTGCTAGTTCCTGGGCCTGCCTCCAGGAATGCTCTCAGAAGGGCAGGGAGTCCTGATTTAATGTAGCATAGGATCAGTTGAAATGGCTCCCCTCTCTACAAGGTTACAAGTCTTTGCTGCTCCTTCCATTTTGCACTCTACCCTTATCTCTGTATCATCAATCATTCTTGTTCTTTTCTATGTGCTGTCCCTGTGTGCTCTCAATTTTCCTTCCTGAATCCTCTCCATCTCCCTTTCTTCCCATCGTCTTCCTTCCCTTCCCTTCCCTTCCCTTCCCTTCCCTTCCCTTCCCTTCCCTTCCCTTCCCTTCCCTTCCATTTCAAGCAGATGTCAGGGAAGCAGTTCAGGAAAGTTAAATGATTTTCCTGGGGTTGTTGACAAGTGTCTGAGGCAGAATTCAAACCCAGACCTTTTTCATTTCAGGTCCTTGACACTGTCCATCATAAGAAGCTAACTCTGAAGTCTAGAGTATTTGTTCTAAGTATGTTGTTGTTCAGTTGTGTATGACTCTTTGGGGCCCCTTTTGGGGTCTTATTAGCAAAGATACTGAAATGGTTTGCTATTTCCTTTTTTCAGCTCATTTTATGGATAGGGAAACTGAGGTAAACAGGGTTAAGTGACTTGCCCAAGGTCACATAGCTAGTAAGTGTCTGAGACCAGATTTGAACTCAGGTCTTCCTGACTTCAGGCCCAGCACTCTATCTATTGTGCTAGCTTCCCCCTCTAAGTGTAGCAGCAGTAACAGTGTGTAGTTTAGTGGTAAGAGAAAGGAGAAATGGTTTAGTACAGTCTAAATGGAATGAGCTAAGGCATTGTGCAGGATGGGATAGAAGGGCTTGGCAAGCAGCTGCTAATTCTCAGCATAGGCTCTGTAGAATGCATTTGGAATGGATAAAATCATCCTGATATTCTCACTTTTTCTGGCAAAATCCAGTAGCTTTGAAGAAGGAGCAGAAAAATCCAATGGTAGGGATTTCCCAGCAAGGAGGCTTCATAGGGCAGAAATAGCAGATGGCTATGGATCAAGGGTTCCTAGGGGAGCAGCTAGTAGAGCATTGAGCTGAAGGACCATAGGGTCAGGGCTGAAATGGAAACAAGAGAAGTCTACATGAGGGAGAGCATAGGATGACAGATTTAGAAGTGGAAGGGACCTCGGAGGGAGTCTACTTCAACCCCTTCGTTTTTCAGATGAGTAAACTGAGATACAGGGAAAGGAAGTGATTTCCCCAAGGAAACCTAGGGAGTAAGTGACCAAGCTTGGGGAATTAGTATGAGTCATGGGAATGAAGATCATGGTGGACATGGATATCAAGTAAGCTAATGGCAGCCTAGGTTACATTAAGAGAAGTATAATTTCCCAGGAAGTAAGAGCCCTGATATACACTGCTCTAGTTAGAGGATGCCTGGGGAAGGTGTTCAGTTCTGAGAGATGCATTTGAGGAGAACAATGTTAAGCTGGGAAATATTCAGATAAGGGCAATCAGGATGGCAGAAGGTCCATAAACCATATCATACAGGGACCAACGGAATTAGGAATTTAGAAGCATTGAAGTTGTTGTTCATTTCGAAGAGGACATCATGGGGTGATGACTTGTACATGAATGGGATTTCAGTGAGGCAGAGTCTCACTCTGTCTTCCAGATCCATTGAAGTCCAGTGGCAAGACGAAAGTCAAGTTGACCGGTGACAGCCTGGGATGGGGTGGATGACCTTGGCATCTTTGATGTCTGACCAAGCTCTAACACTCTATAGCGCCTGCTTAAGCCACCTTTGTGACTCTTGGAGAAAATTGTTCTCATCCACCTAATCTGCTGGGGGTTGTCTTCCCATGCTTGGTGTAGACATTCCCCTATGTTATTGACTGATTTGAGACCTGTTGGTCACTCTCAATCTGTGGCTTCAAGAAGCTGTAGGATATGAAGTGACCATCCCTTGGTAAAACTGACTCAGCAGATAAGCTAATCTAAGAAGCAGGGAGTGTTTAGACTAAAGTAGAGAAGATACAGGAGGTTACTGGGTGGCATTTTTCTACTCAACATAAAGAATTCCATGACAATTAGAGCTGTCCAACAGAGGAACAGACAACCTCTTTAGGTAGTGAGTTCCATGTTACTAGAAGTATACAAGCAGATGTTGGAAGAACCCCCATCATGTGGCAAGATTTTCTGCCTTGACTGGGAAGTTGGATGTTATGACCTCCAAGCTCTTCTAAACTTCAAGATTCTGTGATGCTAAATGGGAGAACCCCAGGGAGCAGAGGGGAAGGTGGCAGCCAGAATGAATAGAGCTTTCATTTCCCTGGTGAGTCACTGTGGCCCCAGCCCAGACTCCATGAGAAATGCCAAGACTGATTATTCCAGTGTGACTACCCCTGAGAGAATGTTCCCAGTGATATAAAAGAGATAAAACCCATAGGGAACAAGGAGTGACGTCTCCCAGCAATGTTCCTGACGATCAATGTACCAGTTGGAAATGAGCCCCTTTGATACTGTCTTCAGCTGCTCAGTCACCATCAGCTCAGGGCTTCCTGGAGCATCCTACATCCCCACATGCATACACCACCCCCTTTTACCAACTGCTTTATCTGCCACATAGTGTGGATTGGTGGAAAGAGCTGACCATAGAGCAAGGAGATAAGTTCCCCTTCTAACACATACTGTGTGACCCTGGGTAAATCAGTTAATGACTGTCTGCCTTGATTTCCTCATCTGTAAAATGGGGATAATAGTATCTACCTTCAAGGGTTGTTGTGAGGATAAAATGAGACATTTGTAAAGTGCTTTGCAAACCTAAAAGTACTATATAAATGCCAACCATTATTACTGTTATTCCCTGTTCCTAACACATGGGAGCCATCTTATACAAGCTTCTATCCTTGTAATGGGATTAACCTGGGATGCCTCCCAGATGATTTCAATTTTGATAGATTAAACTTTAAAGACAAATGAATCTCTAATTGTGAAACTTCAGACATCAGTAAAACTGATAAGGTAAGTTAATGGAGGGGATTAAGTGCTGAGAGCCCTAAAACATCACACTCTATAGTGGCTGTTTACTTTGTCTAATTGTAAAGTTAGTAACTTAAGCTCTTTTTGTATTATGAACCCCTTTGTCAATCTGGTGAAGCCCCCTAGTCAATCTAGATCTACTCCCTGATCCCTTCTGAAAAGAATGTTCTTAAATACATAAAATAAAATGCATCAGATTACAAAAGGAACAAGACATAATGACATTCACTTATAATTTTTAAAAAATATTCATATCCTAAAAACCTCTGTTCTATAGCAGAGATACCAAAAGGGTATGTGAAGCAATCGATCAATTAATCAACAAGCATTTAAATGCTTTCTGTGTGTCAGGTATGCACTAGGTCTTGGAGGTACAGATTCCAAAAATAAAACAATTCATACTCTGGGGGAGTTTATATCCTATGGGGAAGACAAGATAACCATATCAATCAATCAAACAGAATTTATTAAGCTCCTAGTGTATGCTAGACACGGTTCTAGGCACTGGAGATATGAGTACCAAAAAAAAAAAAGAAAGAATCCCTACTTGAATTACAATGGAGGAGATAAATATATATTTAAGTATATACAGCATAAATAGAAAATGTATAAATGCAAATGTTTGCAAAGTGGTTAGATACAAGGTAGTTTAGGAGAGAGGACGCTGGAGGTTGAAGGCATCCAGAAAGGTTTCATGTAGAAAGATGGTGTTTGAGCTATGTCTTATAGAGGAAGAAGGAAGACATCTATGGCACCAGTGTAAAGGCACCAAAAGGGATGATGGAGTAATGTGCATGACAAACAGAGGAACAGAAAGCAAATTTGGCTGGGTTGCAAGCTACAAGTTGAACAATAATGTCCAATGAGGCAATGTCCAAAGATGCAGTAGGACAAAGTTGTAAAGGACTTTAAACAGAAGAGTTCCTATTTGGTTGCAGTAGCATTAAGGAGCCCCTGGAGTTGATTGAGGAGGGCAGTCACTTGGTCAGATCTACTGGTAAGGAAAATCACTTTGGTGGCAGCACATAGGATAGACCACAGGGTAAAGGAGGACTCTAGACAGGAAGACCTATGAGGAGACAGTTGCAGTGGTTTGGATGAGAGGCAAAGAGAGCAAAGCACTTTAGTAGAACTGTATGAGAAGAGAAAAAAGAAGCAGATGTGAGAGATGTTGTGGATATTAGAAACAGCAAGATTTGGCAACTCAGCTATGTCAGTGAAGGTAGAGTGAGGAATCAAGGACAATACCAAGGTCACAAACCTGGAAGAATGGTGCTACCTTTGACACAAACAGGAAAGTTTGGAAACTGAAAGGTTTGGGTGGGGACAAGAGGGAGGAAGAGAATAAGTTCAGTTTAGGACATGTTTGAGATATATGCATATCAGTATATATGAAATAAGTATAAGTATATACATACATACAAATATATGCATATATAAGTAATATAGAATAAATATACACAAGATAAACCCAAAATAAATACAAGGTTTTTAAAATACTGTACAGGGGTTGGCTACATGGTGTAGTGAATAGAGCACTGGCCCCGGAGTCAGGAGGACCTGAGTTCTAATCTGGTCTCAGACACTTAATACTTAATAGCCATGTGACCTTGAGCAAGTCACTTAACCCCAATTGCCTTGCCATACCCCCTTCAAAAAAGCAAAAAAAAAAATACTGTAAGGGGAAAATAATAAAATATTATAAGGGAGATGGGCAATGGGGAACTGAAGATAAACTTGGCCTACTTTATAGAGGCAGGTGGAGTCATGAAAAGAATACTAGAGAAAGCTTGGATTAAAGTCCCATTTCTGATTTACTAGCTGTGTGACTTTGGACAAGTCACTTCTCTTTTTCCCGAATCTCAGTTTCAACATCTGTAAAATGGGGAAGAACTTGAATTACCTCCCTCACAGGGTTGCCATGAGACAAGCGTTTTGTAAACCTATGGAAATAGGAGTTATGCTTGGTGTTTTCACCATCTCCTTCACAAGGTGGAGGCCATTGGGTATGCTTGTATATATTTAACAACCAGCTCTCCAAAAAAGGAAAAAGTGCATGTATGACACACTTTAAAGTTTAATCTGAATTATTCACATTTTCTCCATCATTTTCTTAAGTCTAGACAACCAACAAAACAATAAATCAAGTCCTGGTTCATATCTGAGGTGTAAATGCTCATGCCAAAATATTTTGGGCTACAGTCCATTCCTTGACTGTTCATATGATTTAGTATCATTGCACCTAGGTTCAAATACCAGCTTTGCCTTTTAATAACTTTGTGACTTTGAAGAAACTCATGTAACTTCTCAGGGCCTCAGTTCCCTCAGCTAGAACAATGAAGAGGCTGAGTTAATTGGCCTCTTAGATCCCTTCTAGCTCTTGATCCATGCTTCTTTGCCAGTTGTAGCAGGGGAAAATTCTTAGCAAACCCTAAAGAGCCCTTGAGATACAGATCCTTCTGGCCTCATGGTTTTGTCTGGAGCCAAGTCTGTGGTTTGGTTTGAACTCCAGAGATTCAAAGCTAACTCACCTCCCTCTGGAAAAAAAGAAAAAAAAATAACAAGAAAAGGGATGTGGAAGAGATGAGAAAGAAGAGACAGGGAAAAACAGAGACAGAAGGAGAGAAGGAAGAATAGGGAGAGGGAGAAACAGAGGGAGGGAGAGATAGAGAGAGGGAAAGAGAGAAAGAGGGAGAGAGAGAGAGGGAGAGGGAGAGAGACAGAGAGAGAGGAAGGGAGAGGAAGGGATAGAGAGAAGGAGAGACAGATTGAAAGAGAGAGGAAGTGAGACAGAGAGAGAGAGAGAGAGAGAGAGAGAGAGAAAGCATGAAAGAATTGTGAACTTCGAAAGAGGCTGCACAAATACTCTCCTGTCTTTGTGACCTCCCTTGGAAGGGACTGATTAGGCGATCAGGAAGCGGCTGGTGTGTTGATTAGATGGCAGCAGACACCTGGAGTCAAGTATGCCCAACTTTCCTCCTGGCTCATTATCTGACCCCGATGCAGGCAGGGAGGAGGGAAGGAACCAGTTTCTTTGTTTACAGCAGGAAAGGAGGCTCCTCCCTGCAGAGTCAGATATGAGGCCAGACTCTGAAGTGGGCACCAAGCCCCTTTTCCACTTCCCGGCCCCATGACCTTTCCTTCCTTTTGCTGCACCAGAGACACAGGGGACAGTCTGGTGTGGTGAGTGGAAAGAGCGATATAGCCTGGGAATCAGTAAGAGACCTAAATTCCTTCCAGTCCCAGACCAGTCATTCTGTGATCAGGTTTGTTCAGTCTTTCCCTGCTCTGGGCTTCAGTTTCTTCCCCATCTCCCTGCAGTGAAGGTCAAAGGACCATAGATTTAAAACTTCTAGGGATGTTGTGAGCCAACCCCCTCATTCTACAGATGAGGAAACAGTGATTTGGCCAGAGCCATATAGTGAGTAAGTATCTGAGGGAGAATTTGAACTCTGGCCCTTGTGAGTCTAGGTCCAGTGCTCTATCTGCCTCACCTCCTGTCACTTCTGTTTACTCCCTGTGTACTCTGTAGCTCAGAATTTGCTGCTGCTGCTGATGACGACGACTACTGTTACTACTACTACTACTACTACTACTACTACTACTACTACTACTACTA
>NW_027185761.1:21022276-21085705 GCF_028583685.1 Petaurus breviceps papuanus
TACTACTACTACTACTACTACTACTACTACTACTACTACTACTACTACTACTACTACTACTACTACTACTCAGTCTCTCAACAAGCATTCAAGTTCCTACTACAAGTCCCTTATGTGCCAGGCACTGTGCCCTAGGGATAGAAAAAGAGGCAAAAGAAGTTCCAGCCCTCAGGAAGTTTACAATCTAGTAGCATAATTAAAGGCAAGGGAGAGTCACCAGCTGGAATTCCCAGGTATGCAGAGTCCATTAATCAGTGACAGTCATTATTTTTGTATCCCAATTCTCCTAGCACAGAAAGAAGACATATTATATTACTATGAATTCTTTGGAACCATTCCCTTAAGTAATGCTTGCTTTACTGAAATATATAATCATTTAATAAGAAAGTCACTTAGGAGTTGGGGCTCGTGAGTCTCACAAGTTTAAAAAAATCCTTAAAAAAATATTTAACCAACTATCTATTTGCTACCTTAATGTCAGGCTAAGTAACAGTTTGAAAAAGATCCAGGGGTCTTAGTGACTACAAGCTCGATACTACTCAACAGTCATTTAGTCAACAATCATTTATTAAGTGCCCACTGTGTACCAGGTACTGTGGAGTTAGGAATATAGAGAAAGGAAAAATAATAATAAAAAATAAGGTCATCCCCATTGACATGGTTTGTGTTTAGACAACACAGACAACAAGAGTAATGGCAGCCCTAGAGATGGGGGGGGGGAGTCACACTTGGATAGAAATGAGGCCAAAGGATCCCTTTGGGTCATATATTAACTTAGAAAACTGCATTTTGAGATTACCTAGGTTTTATTGAATTTTATTGGTTTTTATTTTTAAAGATTTTATGGATGCATTTTATGCCATAGTTACTTTACAACAATTCTTTCACAGTACTCTTGAATTAGTTCCAAAACTAAAAAACACCACTCAACTCCCCTTGTCCCCACAGTGTTTTTTATGTGAAAAAGTATATTTTTCCAATTATATGTAAAAACATTTTAAGCTTTTTTTACATTTTTATTTATTTGTTAAATATTTCCCAACTACCTTTGAATCTTGAGAGTATTGAGGGACACCCATTGGATGCCTCTTCCTAGAGACTGATCATTTCAAAGACAGCAGAGAATCTATTTAGGGAACTTAGGATAACAAGGCAGCCAAAAAGCTGAATTGTTGAAATGACTTGCTGGTGGCCACAGCTAGTAAGTCCCTGGGCTGATTCCATCTGAGGTCTGTAGACTCAGCGTTTTTACTGCACCTGGCTTTTGCCTTGTTGAGCTCTGGTAACTGACTCCACAATAGGATCTTCCTAGAAGATGATGCCGCAGTCTCTGGATGCTTGAGAGAGATCTCTGCCCTTGGCTGGCTTAATAACACCTCTCAGTGCTGCCTGCACAGGCATTACGGGGGTGGGATGATTAGACCAGGGTGTTCTCAGCTTCCCAGGACAGCAACTCAATTATAGCTCCCCTCATGGAGGTGGTGAAGTGTGTAATAAATATAATTGTTTCATTAGAAACTTGGTGTTTAATTTAGATAAGCTTAACACTTGGCAAAGAGGTAAACACTGAGCCAGGGGGTTTAGCTAGGAACCTGTCACTTGGTGGCATTGTTGGTTTCTGCCCTGCAGACTGATTCTCACCATTATCCTCCCCAGCCTTCCCTATCATCACTTCATCCCTTCCTTTCCAGAGCCACGGCAGCCACTCTTTTGGGGGTTCTTCAGAAATGAGTGGCTGAGCTATAGTCTCTTCCCCCTCCAGTCTCTTCCTACTGAGGTTATCAACCTAGGTCTCTCCCCAACGATAATCCATCTTACATACACACAAAGAAGGATGTTTTTATGAATAATTCTGATAATATCTTTTTTTGTCTAAACAGAAAAAGCTACAATGACCACCCAACCTACCCACCACTGATTCTATAAAATAAAGTCTACAATTTTTAGCCTAGTATTCAAGACCCTTTTCTGAGCCTACCCTACTTTTCTAGCCACAGTCTACTACTAAAGATAATGAATGTAAATATATCCAACCTTAATACTGTCGACCTCTATTAAAGAATTGGTTAAAGGAGACAAACAAATAGTGTTATACAGTTATAGAATTTATTCCCCAAAGCTAGTGGATATTGTGCAAGGAGGCAGGAGCTAAATCCTGACTGATGAACGAAAGAATGAGAGAATTTAAGTACATTTTAGGACCATCCCAATTTGGGGTGGCTGAGTTACACAAATTTATAATCACTATAAGGGTTTAATCATTGTATGAGAAAGGAATTTTTTTTTTTGCTTTTTGGAGGGCAATTGGGGTTAAGTAACTTGCCCAAGGTCACACAGCTAGTTTTTTTGTGTTGTGTCTGGGGTCGGATCCAAACTCAGGTCCTCCTGACTCCAGGGCTGGCACTCTACTCACTGCGCCACCTAGATGCCCCAAGAGGAATTTTCTTAATTGAATAAATGGTAAATACAATAAAACAAGAGAGATGACAAAGTGTCAATTGAAATTATGATCCAGAATATCTGTTTTCTTTACCATTAATATTCCATAACATGGTATATGCCCAAGAAAAAGTCTCATTATTCAAGTTAACACTGTGAGTTGAGGGTCTCATCCTGAAGGTCCATAAAGTAAGCCCATTTTGCTCCCATTCTGGCTTTGTTGACATAAGAAGAGGTATTCTCAGAGAACAGCATAAAGCTGGGTTTGTTTGAGATTTATGATCTCAGGGTGCCTGTTTTAAATCCTGCTCCCAGCCTTATCTAGTCTCTGGAGTGGCTGACATAGAAAGAGAGCCTTTTTTTTTTTTAATGAGGCAGAGCAATCTGTTTGATTACTTCAGACTTTGGCCAAAATATGATATTAAATGATTATCAACGTATATAAAGCACTTTGCAAACTGCAAAGCACTATATAAATGTGAGTAAGAAATTAAATTCAATAAATTTTTTAAAAAGTTGAAATTTTATTCAAAAAATTGAATAAAAATAAAATTATTTTTACCAGCTAGCTGGTGTAGTAGATTAAATGTTGGGCCTGAAATAAGGAACTCTTAATTTTCTGAGTTCAAATCTGGCCCCAAACATTTAACTGGCTTTGTAACCTTGAGCAAGTCACTTAACTCTATTTGACTCAGTTTCCTCATCTATAAAAAGAGCTGGAGAAGGAAATGACAAATTTCTCCAGCAGCTTTGCCAAGAAAATCCTAAATGAGGTCACAGAGAGTCAGACATGACTGAATAAAAACAACAAGAAGTGTTACTGGTTTTGTATGCCTGCAGCTCCTAGAGCAGAACTTTATACCTAGTGACACGTAAATGTAGAATAAATACATCTCTCTCCCATGAAAGACAAATCCCAGTTCTATTACTTCTCTCTCCACTGGTCATATTTCTGACCATCTGGAAAAAAAAAACTATAGTGGAATGAAGTCAGGGCTAACGGGGAACAGAAGGAGGGATTAAAGGGGGAGGGGGATTGGGAGAGAAGGTGGGGCAAGTGAAAGATCACAGAGATCTAGAGATGGAAGTAAGCAAAGTCCAAGCTCCTAATTTTACCATAGAAGACTGAAGCCCAGAGAGGCAGCTAGGTGGCGCCAGAGTGCACAGAGCTAGGGTCCTGGAGCAAGGAAAACCCAAGTCCAAGTCTAGTCTCAGTCACCTACTAGCTGTGTAACGCTGGATAGTTCTTTTCATCTTTCCCCCCTTCTTTTGTAAAAATAAGCATAATTCCAATTCACTTGCATGTCATGGCATCACCTCCTTGATGTTATGGTCCTCTAGAAGGAGAACAAAGAGCAACAGTCATAAAAGCACCTTAGGACGGTTGTTGTTTTTTTTTGTTTTGTTTTGTTTTTTTTTCAGAAAAAATGAGATAATTCATGAATAGCACTTTATAGACCTTAAATGCCGTTATTATTATTACCCAAGGTTACCCAAGTAATGAACATCGAGGCAGAATTTGAATCTGGGTCTTTTTACCTGGATTCAACCAGTTCTCTTTCTCCTGGTCACTATCTAGCAGGGAGGCTGGTAGAAGGGATGGGTGGATGGATGAATGGACGGATGGATGGTTGGTTGGATGGATGGATGGATGGATGGATGGATGGATGGATGGATGGATGGATGGATGGATGGATGGATGGATGGATGGATGGGTGGGTGGATGGATGGATGGATGGAGGAATACTGGGAAAATCTAGTTCAGAAGATCAACACAGCTTCAAATATCCACCTCTGGAGTGGGGGAGGGGGAGCTTTTGCTTATGTCAGTTCTGACCTCCAGAAAGGTCTTTAAGCTATAAACAAATTTGAACTTGTCGAATTATTTGTGTGAATGACCACATCTGTTAGCTTATTACAAGGTTCTTCTCAAGTAATGAGAATTGCATTGATGCAGAGGGAAGTAAGTGGAACAAGGAGAATAATTTAAAGGAGAATAACATTGTGAAAATGAACAATTTTGAAAGACTTTAGAACTCAGATCAATGCAATGACCAACCAGGATTCTAGAGGACTATTGTTAAAGAATGCTGCCCACCTAGATGAAGAATGAAACACATTTTTGGATGTGACCAACATGAGAATTTGTTGTGCATGACCGTGAATATTTGTTACAAGGAATTTGTGCCTTCCTTCCCCTGGGGAGAATCTGGAGGTAGGGAGAATATGGGAAAGAAAAAAAAATAAATTCTCAATAATTGAAAAAATAAGTTTTAATTTAAAAACAACAAAACAAAAGACATAGAAGAGAACAGAAGGAAATTCAGGAGGAACCACAAACAACCAGTTTTAAAAGTTTAAAAATGACTTTTAAAAACATGTTAAATTTATTGGGTACTATTAAAAAAGGT
The DNA here is from genome assembly GCF_028583685.1 of Petaurus breviceps papuanus. Lineage (NCBI taxonomy): Eukaryota > Metazoa > Chordata > Mammalia > Diprotodontia > Petauridae > Petaurus > Petaurus breviceps. The sequence continues at coordinate 21,027,127 of NW_027185761.1, forward strand.
ATGAAATGGAAATCTGTGGTTTTGTAAGCAATCTATTTGTGTTCTGCTGTGTAGATGGAAAGTTCTCTTTTTCTTTTGATGTTTTAAGTTCAGAATTTTAAAAATTTAAAGATAAGGGGCGGTCAGGTGGCTCAGCGAGTAAGAGCACTGGCCCCAGCATCGGGATGACCTGGGGGATCGAATCTGGGCTCAGATACTTAGAAATAACTGGCCATGTAACCTTGAGCAAGTTACTTAACCCCAATTGCTCAAAAAAAATTTAAAGATAAAAAAAATAATGCTATCAGTGGTTCTATAGTTTTATATTTCTCCTCTTTATGAAGAAAGGAGTAAGCTAGATTGCATTTAGGAGATTCTGTTGTACTTTCAGAGCTCCCAACTTGCCCATTGACACAAAAATCTATCTTTTTAACACTGACATTCTCTGCAGGTTGCTGTCTGACTATGAATCATGGAAAATCACAATCCTCAAAGAATGAAAATTGAGGGGGCCTCAAAGGGCAACAGAGAGATACATGTTGGGCATGAGCTGTTGTTGAGTCATTTTTCAGTCATGCGTGACTCTTCCTGACCCCATCTGGAATTTTCTTGAATTTTCTTGGCAAAAATACTGGATTAGTTTGCCATTTCCTTCTGCAGCTCATTTTACAGATGAGAAAACTGAGGCAAACCAGGTGAAGTGACTTACCCAGGGTCACACAGCTAGTAAGTGTCTGAGGCTGGATTTGAACTAGCCAGTTGGAGTAGAGGATGCTACCAAGGAACAAATGGAGACTCTTTGGTTCTACAATGCCTTGATGCCAACTCTAAGCCTATACCCAAGAAAAGGGGCTGACAAGCTGGATCCCAAGCTGAAAATTGTGACCATTTTGAGATTTTGAGATCAGCAATGTATCTGCTAGAGAGATTCCCAGTCTGCTTGGTCATGGGTCACCTCCTACCATTCTCCCTTACTTTTTTGGAAATGGGGATGGGCTTTGGGCAAGGATAATAAAAAATGACCATAGTAAATCACCCTAGCTGGTCAGTCTTAGCTTTCATAATCAGTAAGCCCAACTTCCAAGTTCAGCCAGGTCCTTGTGTTGGGCACTGGGGATAAACAATAAGGGGGGCTGAGACCTAGTTCTTCCCATCCATTCACCATCAATAGGATAATAGGAAGCAAGAGGCAGATAAATCTCATTACAAAATGTGAAGGAATTTTGCATGATTGAATTGGAAGGGGGGGGATACATTATCAATCAAGGAAGATTGGCCACTGCCCTGAAGACCCTTAAAAAGCTGCATTTGCCAGTTTTCTGGTAAGTTCAGGCAGGAACCAGCAGTTGAGGAAGAAACAAGCCCCTGAGAGGGAATGGCTCTTCATATCTTGGAAAAGAGGGAAGGAAAGTGGAGAGAAGTAACTCAGAGAATGCACTACAAAGACCCAAATGGAAAATATCACCTGCCTTCATGGATCTTATGTTTTACTAAAATGAAAATGCACGTACACAGGTAAGTCAATTTAAATTAAATGTGAAGTAAATACAAAGTCATTTATTGGAGGAGAGTATTAACTATTGGGGTATCGTTAAGGGTAGGAAGTAACAGCCCTTGAGCTAGAGATGAGAAGAAAGAGTGTTCTGGATCTGACGGAACAGACATCCCCTTCAACAAAATGCCACTAGTTTTGTCCTGGAGGCCAAGCAGAACAGGCTAACATCCCTAACCTGTGACAGCTCTGTGCAAAGGCACAGAGATGGGAGATGTGAAGAGGTTTCCCACTAAGAGGGTTAGGATTGCTCTGGAGACCCCAAAATACCAACATGCAGGGTCCTGCCCAATGAATTCGACTCAAGTCTTCTCAGCCAAAGAAAAGTATAATTCATTAAAAGTTTGCTTGCATTAGACACAGAGTAAGTCTGTGCTAGGTCATTCTTTTTTTTTTTTAGTTTTTTTTTTTCTTTTTGCTTTTTGGAGGGCAGGTGGGGTTAAGTAACTTGCCCAAGGCCACATGGCTAGTTTTTGTGTTAAGTGTCTGAGGCTGGATTTGAACTCAGGTCCTCCTGATTCCAAGGCCAATGCTCTATTCACTGTGCCACCTAGCTGCCCCTGTGCTAGGTCATTCTATGGCGCCCTCACTATTCTATGGTACTCTCACATGAGATGGGGTCATATACAGAAGGCTGTGGGAGGAATCTAGGGGTGATCTAGAGGAGGAGCCTGGGGAGGGTCTTCAGGAGGAGTTAATGAGGTCAATGAGTGTTTTAGGGTGGGAGGTAGATGAACAAAGGAGGGTTAGGTTAGTAGTTAGCAGTTAGTAACTAGGCTAGAGGTCTGGGCCCAGCCACAATGTAAGGCTTATTGCCTCATGCAAATGCCTCATCAAATGAGACAATTTAATCAAGAGTCCAAGGAAAGTTCCCAGAGCCTGTACCTTGAGGACTTTAGCTCGAGGGGGATCCCAGAGCCCATACCTCATCACACGGACAGCTCTCATAGCAAGGGAAGGATAGTAAGTAGTCCAGATTGCCTGAAATATAATTAAATAAATATAAATACATGAGGGGAAGTAATGTGAAATCAAGTCTGAAAGATAGATTGGAGACAGATCATGAAGGATTTGATGTCAAACAGAAGAGTTTGTATCTTAACCTAAAGACGATAGGGAACCACTGACCCCTCTTTATAGGGGAGTAACTAATGAGGCCGACTTATAATTTAAGAATGTTGAAAGTGGTTAGGTTAGCGGCGGCCAGGTAGCACAGCGAGTAAGAGCACCGACTCCAGTGTTGGGACGACCTGGAGATTGAATCCCGGGCTCAGACACTCAGCGCCACACCCAGAAATAACTGGCCGTGTAACCTTGAGCAAGTTACTTAACCCTGATTGCTCAATTAAAAAAAAAAAAAAGAAAGTGGTTAGGTGGAGCCATAGTACATAGAGTACTAGGCCTGGAATCCGTCATCTCCCTGAGTTCAAATCTGACCTCACTTTTTAGCAGTGTGACCCTGGGCAAGTGGTTTAACCCTGGTTGCCTCAGTTTCCTCATCTGTAAAATGGGCTGGAAAAGGAAACAGCAAACCACTCCAGTATCTTTGGCAAGAAAACTCCAAAGGGGTTTCTTCAAGGGAGAGTCAGACACAACCGAAAAAACAACAAAATGTGGTCAGACTTGTAATTTAGGAATGTCAGTTTAATAGCTGTGTGCAGGATGGATTAGAGAGAGCTCTTCTGCCTCCTTGATCTCATCGGATCCTCCCAAGGACCTTGGGAGGTGAACAGAGCTGAGATCATTACCCCTGTTTAACAGATGAGAAAATTTAGAAGAGTTCAATGACCTGCCCAGTCATACCTACAGTTTTTAAACTGTGGAGTTGATGCTTAAACCCTCTTTCTGCTGGGATCCTGCTTTCTAACTAGCTAGAACAGCTCTAAACAAAGCATGTTACTTACCACCCAATGTGTGTACCTAAAGAATTCCCAGAGCCTCACAGTAACAGATCAGTCTGATAACTTCATTGAAACCAATTCTAAAATAGGGCCTATTTTTATCCCCGGAAACTTGATCCAACTTGATTCTATTTTTTTTTTACATTTGTATCTAAAGTTCTTAGCACTGTGACTTGCACACAGTGAGCACTTAAATCTTTATCGAATTGAGACCTCCAGAATGAGGGTGAGCCCACTGCCTGCTGTGGAAGCCCATTTGATTGCCAGTCAGCTCCACTTACCAGAAAGTTTTTACTGACATGGCAGGCAAATGTGTTTCCTGATGACTTCCACTCTTATTCTGCCCACTGGGTCCAAGAAGAACTGAGCTGCCCTCTCTTTCAGGTGGCAATCCTTCAGACACATTTCTTCTGAGCCTTCTCTTCTCTAGGCTTAGAGAAGATGATGCTCCTGGGCAGGACCTCAGGGCCCTTCATCCGCTGCAGCTCATCTCCCCTGCTTCTTCTTCACCCTATCTTTTTTGATATTTTGGATATATTTTAAAGACTGAACTAGCCCTACATGTTGTTCTATGTATCTTTGAAAGACAACCACCTTTGGTTTAAATCAATACAATTCCTAAGTTTCCCATTGCAACTGGCCTAGTGTTAAGTGACCTGGGGGTCCATATCATGGACCAGTGATGTGGTTTCTGATGTGCCTATGTCTGTCTCACCACCTTCACTCCCCGACCCCCTCCAGCTGCCAGGCCAGCCCCAGTGAGTCACCATGCAGAACATGGAGGAACCTTCTCCATCCTTAAACAATTAAAGATTCTCACCTAATAGAAAGCTATTTGAGGCGATTTCTTTTCTTTCTGATTTTTTTTTTCTTTTGGTCGCTGGGTCTGTTATTTTCAGATTTAATTAAAGTTCCACTTGACTAATAAGAAATAACAGAGGTGTCTGTGATCTTAGGAGACAATAAGGATGTCATAATTAATTGTCACCCCCGGGGTGGGGAAGGGTGAGCCTTTGAGGGGCTTGCGACATATCTGAGGGGGTGTGAGGGGGTGGCAAAGGGCCGTGTTTAGAATATTCTCTAAGATGCCTCCCTCCTGAGAGAAAGCCAACAGGGAGACTATATTCATTATATTCCACTGCTTCTAATAATAATAGTAATAGCTAAACAGCTTTAAGATCTGCAAAGTGGCTTATGTATTTTATCTTGTTTTATCCTTAAAACAATCCTGTGAAGTGGTATGATTATTAACCACATTTCACAGATAAGGAAATTGAGTCTGAAAGAGTTCAAAACCTTACTAGTCATGTGACCCCAGGAAAATTTCTTAATGTTCCCCAGGCTCAGTTTCCTCATCTGTAAAACAGGACAATTTTGAGAATCAAATGAGATAACATGTAAATCACTATATAAGTGCTATTATTGCTGTCGTTTTGTTGTTATTAAGCTTATTCTCTTTTCTAAGCTTTGGCTGGTGATGTGCCTCTCCTCTGCCTACAAATATTTCAAGGCCTGCTTTCTCCATGAAACCTGCACTGACCACTCCAGTCTACACCATCATGCTCCCAAATCATTCAGCGAGGGTTCAAACTCAGGTTTTCAGACACAAATGCTTCCTTTAGCTCACCTTTAGCCAGGTGGTGCGGTGGATAGAGAGCCAAGCCAGGAGTCAGGAAGACCTGAGATCAAATCTGACCTCAGACACGTACTAAATATCACATCTGGGCAAGTCATTTAATTTTCTTTTGCTTCTATTTCTTCATCCGTAAAATGGGAATAATAATAGTATACACTTTCCCAGGGTTGTTGTGAAGATCAAATGAGAAAATAATTATAAAGCACTTAGCATAGTGTCTGGTATGTAGTAAGTATCATATAAATGCTAGCTACTTGTTATATGTTTAGTTAGTTATAGTATACAGCTTGTAGGTACCTATTAACATGTCTCCTCCATTAGAATGTATACCCCTGGAGGGCAGGGATACACACGTATCTATACATATATGTGTGTATTGATATGTACATATACATGTAGATATAGATTTAGATATCTACATGCCCCCCCTACACCAAGCCTTTGTTTGTATTTTCAGGTCTTAGTAACTATGCCTGGCCATAATGGGCACTTAAAACATACTTATAGATTGACTGACATACGCCATTAATATTATGAGTGGCAGAGACAGGACTACAGCCTTGGGTCATACCTCAAGGTCCAGTGCTCTTCTAGAGCACAAAGGGGGTGAAATAACTAATATTAACAGGGACAGTATTAATAACAAAAGTGTTTTTTCCCCAGAGCTGTTCTGAGTAAAACTAACTCACTCCAAAGGTTGAGCTGGCAAGTTCTCGATGGACAAGGCCTCCAGGAGGGGAGAGGCAGGAAAACAGAGGCCAAATCAACTAATTGGGTCCAAAGGACAGCATGTACAACTCTCCCCCACCCCCACCTGCCCCAATTCACTCAGAAAGTTCCAATAAAGCTGATGTCTCCATAATGAATGTACCTTCCTCCTTGGCACAGCACTGAATGGAAGCTGACTAACAAGGTCTTTGAAGATGTCACCAACATCAGAGCAATTAGCCAGCCGGCTGCCTCTGTCTCATTCCCCTGAGAGGGTGGGGGGCTCCAGCTTTTGTTTTGCTAGAAGAGAGGGAGACTGGGTCCCCTCTCTAGGCCTAGTTACAGTGACCCTAGCCTTGCCTTCACTCCATTTTGGAGAATGCTTAATGGCTTTGCCGGGGGAGGTCAGTACATATTGATTTTCCTAACAGAGAGGACCCAAATAGAAAAAACCTTTTTTCTTGCCTGATGTTCTACCTAAAATCTGTTCTCTCCTTGAAAAGAATAAAAACCTCTTAAGAAGGCAGGGGGAGGGAGGAAGGTGCTTAGATCTAAGGACCAGTAATGTGAATTCTTTGGGTCTCTAGATCTGCTTTTGAAAAGCAGCTGTGATGTCTGAGGAGAGAAACTGAAGCATCCTGAGTGTGGGAAGGAGTGGGGCATGGTTTCTCAATTTCAGACCATGTCTGAAAAGCCCCTCTTTTGTTTCTAATGCATCTGTATGACTGTAAACTAAGGGAACAGCCAATCTCGGAAGGAATGAAATGGCAAATAATCTAAAGGATAATGGAAAGACTGGTGGAGGGTGTGGTTAGGCAGCTGCTGGATATGGCCAACATTCATGTGACTTGCTTTTACACATAGTGTAGATGACATTCTCAAGTCCATGTATATATTCGTGACATAACAGTATCTTGGTGACATTTCTCAAGGAAGAGGAGGTGAGCCAGTCATGTCTGAGGGTGCAAGACAGCAGATAAACAGTCCAAGTTCTGTCTTGGAAACTCCCACTCCCCACCCCCACCACACACAGAAAATTGGGTAGATTTATAAGAAAACAGGGACAAAGATGGAACAGCATAGACTGTGGAGTGACCTGCACTGATGGGGGATATACTTACTCCAGTGAAACCTTAGATTTAGCAAAAAACAAAATAAAATTAGATCGAGAAAGACACATGCAATTCAAAATCCTTTGACAAAACAAGGTAGTGAGGTCATCTTTGCCCTCCCATTATCTCTCTAGGTTGATTTCTTAGAGTTTTCCATAGCTAGGATCACATTCAGTTTTGGTTTTGCCCCACTCAGCCAGAAGAATTGTTATGTCTGCACCTAGGATTTGACACATTTATGGCTTGGCTCTCTACTGCTTCCCTCTCCGCCCCCCTCCCCTTCCCCCCCCCCTTGACCCTCCTCAGTGGGAACACTCCCCTTTTGCCCCACCTACAAAAGGAGCATGGCATGGTGGGAAAGGTCAGAAGCCCTGGGTTCCATTTCTAGGTCTACAGAAGGGTTGGCTTTGGCAAAGAGAAGTGCAATCTCTTCTTCAGAGGTTAGACTTGGAAACAGTAAGAAATGAGTTCAAATCCCACTTCATACTGTGTGACCGTTAGCAAACCACTTAACCTTTGTGAGCCTCAGTTTCATCTTTTGTAAAATAGGAATATTTATAAATTGGTATCTGCACAGATCTGTTGTGAAGGTCACTGGGATAATGTATAAATGTGCTATGTAGACATCAGTTATTACTTATTCCACATATGATCTTCTAGAAGTCTATTTATCTCTCTGTGCCTGGCCCCTTCCTGTTCTTTTTTTTTTTTTTTTAAGCAATCGGGGTTAAGTAACTTGCTCAAGTACACGGCCAGTTATTTCTGGGTGTGGTGCTGAGTGTCTGAGCCCGGGATTCGATCTCCAGGTCGTCCCAACACTGGAGTTGGTACTCTTACTCGCTGAGCCACCTGGCCGCCCCTAAGCAATTGGGGTTAAGTAACTTGCTCAAGGTTACACGGCCAGGTGTTTCTGGGTGGTTGCTAAGTGTCTGAGCCTGGGATTCGATCTCCAGGTCTTCTCAACACAGCCGGTGCTCTTACTTGCTGTGCTACCTGGCCGCCCCAGCCCCTTCCTGTTCTAAGATCCTGTGACTCTTATGACTTGGACCTTCTGGGCCAGACCTAGCTCTGCTTCTTTTCACCTTGTGCCATCCCCCCAGTCATCATAATTCCTCTGTCTGTGGCCCCTTCTTCAGATCCTTCTTTGTATACTCTCAGGTTTCCCTGGGACTTGTACTGGGATGATTCACAGTAGCAGCTGCCTTCCATTTATTTGGGCCACTGCTGGGTTTCTGGGTTCTGGGAACCCCAACCAATATGATAACAAGACTCATCCTCAGCCCAGCACGGCCCTCTTCCTGTGCCGATGCCTCCCTGCTGGCTTCAATATTGCCCACAACCAGAGGAGGCTTTGGCAGTCAGGAGAGCTCAGCCTCACAGGCAGCAACCACAGAGAAGTTCAGACACAAGAAACTTTTTGAGCTAGGAGGGACGTTACAGACAGATCACCAAATCCAATCCCTTCTTTTTACAGATTGAGAAACTGAGGCCCATGGAGAAGAATCTTCTAGCCTAATATCCTCTCCTTCTCCTCCAGCTTCCTGTCATCAAGAGCTACTTGTTTGAGACCTGGACAGAGAGCAGACCCTGACTCTAGAAATGTGGGATAGAAAAAATAATGCTGGAGAGAACTGCTCCAAATTGCAGCTTCCTCTGCCACCTTATGCAAGTGCTCTCCAAGACTCCATCTCCTCATCAGTCGATCAACAAGCATTTATTAAGTGCCCACTTGGTGCTGGATGCTGAGCTAAGTGCTAGGATGTAAGTATAAAGAATGAAACAAAGCCTTCCTCATCTGTAAAGCTGTAGCTGAAATTCTCATCCTATGGGGTTGTGAGCATTAAATAAGGCAATATATATCAAGCATTTGGGGGAAGGGGAGAGGAGAGAAAAAGCATTTTTATACTGCCTACTCTGTGCCAGGAACTATCCTAAGTGCTTTACAAATGTTTCATTTTATCCTCATATTAACCCTAGGAGCTAGGTGCTATTATTATCCCCATTTTACAGTTGAGGAAACTGAGGCAGAGATTAAATGACTTGTCCAGGGTCACACAGCTAGTGAGTGTTTGAAACTGGATTTGAACTCGGGTTTTCCTGATTCCAGGTTCAGTGCTCTATCCACTGAACCACGTAGGTGTCCTTTTCAAACCACAAAGCACTCTACGAATACTGGTGTTATTTGGACATTTCAGTTGTGGAAAAAAAAAAAAACATTTAGGGTTTTCTTGGCAAGGATACTGGACTGGTTTGCCATTTCCTTCTCCAACTCATTTTACAGATGAGGAATTGAGGCAAACAGGGTTAGGTGACTTGCCCAAGGTCAAACAGCTAGGAAGTGTCTGAGGCTAAATTTGAACTTGGATTTTCCTCACTTCAGGTCCAGCGCTCTATCCACTGTGCCCCACAAAACCACAAAACACTCTGTAAATATAAGCTCTTGGTATTTGCAGCCTCTTTCCTGCCTCTTCCAGTTTCACCTACTATGATCCTGTGATCATGACCTGCTGAGCTACAGGAAGCCTGCTCACCATGCTGTTGCCCTCAGATTCTATTACATGCCTACTACGTGCCACACACTAGAGATACAAAGACAAAACCAAAACCATCTCATCCTCAAAGAGCTGATGTTCCAAAAGGGGAGAGAATATTTATAAGTATGTTATAAATATGTTTATTTATACATTATATATAATATGCATTATATAAATATATAATAATATAAATATATTCTATAAATGTACATTATAAATATGTTATACATTATATAAATACCTATTCTATATTTATGTAATAATATAAATATATTCTATGAATATATGTTATAAATATATTATATATAATACATATTATATAAATACATAATATATAAATGCATGTTATAATATATATTATATACAATATGTATTGTATAAATATATAATAATATAAATATACTCTATAAATGCATGTTATAAATATATTATACATTATATAATACATAAATGTATTATAATATAAATATATTTATAAATATATACAGATACATGCAGAATATATACAGAGGTCATTTTGTGGCAGAGGGCACTAGCAACTGGGGGAAACAGGAAAGAGGAGGGAAGGGAACCAAGCATTAATTAAGTGCCTACTATGTGCCAAGTACTTTACAAATTCATCTTATTTGATCTAACCAACAACCCTATTATTAATCCCATTTTGCAGTTGAGAAAACTGAGGCAAACAGAGCTTAAGGGGCTTGCCCAGGGTTGCCTTGCTAGTAAGTATCAGAGGCTGGATTTGAACTCAGATCTTCTTGACTCCAAACCCTCCAGGCACTCTGTTCACTATGCCATTGAGCTGTATCTATAGGCTTCCTGTAGGAGGTGGTACTTGTTGAGTCTTAAAGAAAACCAAGGATTCCAAGAGACCAGGAGGAAGTTCTTCTAAGGTATTGGGGGCGGGGGAGAGGTAATAACCAGTGCAAAGATCCAAAGAGGGGAGATGGGATGCCGTGTGTGGGAAGCACATGGGCAAGTGTAATGTTAATGGGATTTAGGCTCTTCCTGCCCATCAATAGGCTTCACGTGGAGCCGATGAAGGGAAGCCTGATTAGGGGAGGCTGGCTTGTAGGAAGATTTCACACCTTTTGCTAATTTCTAATTAGGCACCAGGGAGGAGGGTTGTGATGCCCTCTGGCTCTGAGAAGTTGGTATTTTGCTTTGGGGGCTAGCTTAGGAGAAGGATCTTGCAATTCCCTGGTAGAGATTCTGAGTGGCTGTATGTTCAGAGCTCCCCAATAGCTCAGACGTAAAGACTCTCTTGATCCAGGGACATATGTAAAGTGAATAGTTGATTAAGGCAATCAGAACCCTGTCTGTTGGTCTTTATTTCACTGCTTGTATTTTCTCTATTTGTAGTTTATCTGAAGTTCAGGGTGCTGACTTTTCTCCTGAACTAGTGAAAGTAATTAGAAAAGATTTTTGGCCCATTAAACAGCTATCTTTCTCAGTAAAGCAGATCTAAGAACCTGGGCTAGCAGCCACCCTGGGGATGCCAGTGTGGTTGCCTCTACAGAAAGTATGACTGGACCAAAGAATACATGGAGGGGACTAATGTGGAGGAAGACTGGAAAAAGAGTAAGGGACTGGGCTGTAAAGACCCTAAATGCCAAATACAGGAGTTTTTATAGTTGGACCTAGAGGTAACAGAGAGTCACTAAACAGCGTTGTGTTTTAGGAAAATCACTTTGATGTCTCTGTTTCAAGTAGGGAGAGACTTGAGGTAAGGAGGCCACATGAAAGGCTATTACAAATTTTTCTTTTGCTTTTTGGAGGGCAATTGGGGTTAAGTGACTTGCCCAAAGTCACATGGCTAGTAAGTATTAAGTTTCTGAGGCTGGATTTGAACTCAGGTTCCCCTGACTCCAGGGCCGGTGCTCTATTCACTTCTCCACCTAGCTGCCCCAATGAAAGGCTATTATGGTTGTCTAGGAAAGAGGTGAAAAATCTGACCTAGGGTGGGGACCATGAGTCCAAAGAAGGGGGCATATGCTACAGATGTCATGGAAGTGAATAGAAAAGACAAAATTTGACAGATTAGATATGAGATGAGAGTGTTAGGAGTGGATGATGACAACAAGTGAGGAGTCAAGGATTATGCCAACCAGGATGACTGGAGGCATAGCAATGACCTCTGTATTAATACGGATATTTGGAAATGATGTGAATTTGGAAGGAAACATGGCGAGTTCTGCTTTGGACATGTTGAGTTCAAGATACCTTTAGCACCTTCAGTTTTCAGTGTCCAATTAGGCTACTGGGAATGTAGGAAACTAAGGAGAAAGAGTGGAGTTGGATACATGGATTTGGGATCCATCTGCAAAGAGATGCTAATGGAAGCCATAGAAACCCAATGAGATCACCAATATAGAGATATAGAGAAGGGAAAAAGAGTGCCTAGGACAGACTCTCCTGAAATACCCAGACTTAATTGATGTGACATTGATGACAACCCAGCAAAGAAGACTAACATAGGACAGTCAGCCTGATAGCAGAAAACCCAAGGGAGCAGCTTTATGAAAATCCAGAAAAGACGGAATATCCAGAAGGAGCGGGTGACCAACAATGTCAAATGCTGCAAAGAGGTTAAGAATGACGAAGACCAAGAAGAGGTCATTGGGTTTGAAACACATTGGTAACTTTAGAGAGAACAATTTCAGATGAGTGGCATGGTCAGAAACAAGATTCAAAAGGATTTAATAGCCTGAGAGGAGAGGAAGTGAAGGCACTGAGTGTAGATGGCTTTTTTTCAAGGCATTTGACTCAGAAAGGGAGAAGTATAGGATGAGAGCTAGCAAGGATGATAGAATCTAGTGAGAGTTTCCTAAGGATAGAAAAGACTTGGGGGTGTTTGTAGGCAGCAGAAAAGGAACTGGTAGATAGGGGGAAACCAAAGATTAAAGAGTGATCTGCTGGAGGAAATTGAAAGAATAAGAATAAGGGTAAATGTAAGGAAGTTGGTAAGAAAGACCACATTTTCATGAGAAAATGATGTAAAGGAGATAACAATGGTGGATGTTAGTGAAGTCATGTGATTGGGAAATGAAAAGGAGAGAAGAAGAAGCAACTTATGGGTGAATAGACTAGATTTTTTTGGGTAAAGTATGAAGCAAAGTTTTCAGCTGAGGGGATAGGAGAGCAGATGCTGTAGAAGGCTTGAAGAGAGAAGAGAGTTTGCAAATGCTTCTGTGATAAGTGGGATAGAGAATCTATTAGAGAGGAATAAAAGAATTGTCTTCCTTCAGTGAAGGTCCAGTTCAGATTAGGTAACATAAATTTGTAGTGGACAGTCACCAATGGTACATGGCTTCCTCCATTTCTGTATAGCAGCTTGTGAGTAAGTACAAAGGAAATGAATGGTGGGGTTTCAATAAGACAAGATTGGTCCTAGGACAAGGGAGTATGGGACTGGAGAGCAGAGAGTAGTCATATTTGAACTGGTTCACTAAAAAAAATGAAAGGTACATGGGAGGTGGGAGTAAGTTCCAACATATAAAAAATAAAGAATTTTGAAGAAATTTGAAGAAAAGGGTGATCCTTAGGGAAAGGTAGGAACAAAAAAGTTGAAGGACTGGTCACATGGCAGGAGTAAGGGATGGCAGCTGTATAGGTGAAGTATTCCACTGGTGTGCTCAAAAGTGTAGGAGAAATCAAGGAAATCCCCCACCACATTGAGAATGCTGTGACAAACTTGTGGGAATACATGGACAAGAGTTCCACAGATATGGGTGGGATGGGATCTGAAACGTTAAAGGGAAAATCTAAATTGACAAAGTCTCAGTTATTTTCCTATTTGAATAAGGCATATAAAGTATTAAAAAAAATTGTAGTAGTCTAGAACACTGGACCAAATCTTTTTTTTTCTTTTCTCAATATACTTTTATTTGTTAAATATTTCCCAATTACACATAAAAATGTTTAACTTCATTTTTTTAAATTTGAGTCCCAAAATCTATTTCTTTTTTTGGCCCCTTCCCAACTCATTGAAAAGGCAAGCAATTTGATATCAATTATACATGAAAAGTCATGAAAAACATATTTCCATATTAGCCATGTTTCAAAAGAAAACACAGACAAAAAATGGGTTCATAAAAGTCTCCCCAGCTTTTTCTGAAACCATCCTGTGAATCAATTTTTTTTTGGAGAGGGGAAGGCAAGGCAGTTGGGGTTAAGTGACTTGCCCGAGGTCACATGGCTAGGAAGTATTAAGTGTCTGATACCAGATTTGAACTTGGTCCTCCTGACTCCAGGGCCAGTGCTCTATTCACTGTGCCACCTAGCTGCCCCCTGCTCATAATTTCTTATAGCATAACAACATTCCATCACAATCACATACCACAACTTGTTGAACCATTCCCTAATTGATGGGCATCCCCTCAATTTTCAAGTCTTTGCCACCACAAAAGGAGCTGCTATAAATATTTTTTCACACAAATAATTCCTTTTCCCTTTTCCTTAATCTCTTTGACATACAGACTTAATAGCAGCATCTCTAATAGCAGTCAGAGGGTATGCAGTCTTATAGTCTTTGGGTTGTAGTTCCAACTTGTTCTCCAGTTTCCCAAATATTCCACATCCCCTCTGGCATTAATCACTTTCCTTTTCTGTCATGTTAGCCAATATGAGAGGTATGAGGTGGCACCTTAGAGTTGTTCTAATTTGCATTTCTCTAATCAGTAGTGACTTGGAGCATTTTTTTATGTGACTATTAATAGTTTTGATTTCTTCTTCCAAAACTGCTTGTTCATATCCTTTGACCATTTATTAATTGGGGAAAGGCTCTTATCTTTAAATATTTGACTCAGTTCCCTATATATTTGAGAAATGAGACCTTTGTCAGAAAAACTTGAAAAAAATTTTTTTCTCCAGTTTCCTGGTTTCCTTCTAATTTAAGCCGCATTAGTTTTGTGTGAAAGTTTTTAATTTCATGTGATCAAAAGTATCTATTTTTCTTCCTGTGATCCTCTCTATCTCTTGTCTGCTCATAAATAATTCTTTTATCCATAGATTTGATGGGTCTATTTTTCTATGCTCCCCTAATTTGCTTGTAATATCACCCTTTATGTCTAAATCATGTGCCCATATTTTAACCTTATCTTGGCATATGGTCTATCATGCTGGTGTGTGCCTATTTTCTGCTAAACTTTTTTCCAGTTTTCCCAGCAACTTTTTGTCAGATTATCAGTTCTTGCCCCCCAAACCCAGATTTTGGGGTTTATCAAACACTAGATTCTGATAATCATTTACTACTATGTATTGTATACTTAATCTATTCTACTGATCCACCACTCTATTTCTTAGCCAGTACCAGATTGTTTTCATCCACTGATTCCCTTGATATTCTTGACCTTTTGTTCTTCCAAATGAATTACGTTGTTATTTTTTCTAGCTCTATAAAATAATTCTTTGATAGTTTGATTGGTATGACACTGATTAGATAAATGAACTTAGGTAGAATTGTCCTTTTTATTACATTGACTTAGTTTACCCATGATCAATTAATATTTCTCCATTTGTTTAGCTCTGTCTTTGTGTGAAAAAAAATTTTTGCCATTGTGTTCATAATAGTTCCTGGGTTTGTCTTGGCAAGTAGATTCCTAAGAATTTTATGCTGTCTGTAATTTGTTTTAAATGGAATTTCTCTTTCTATCTCTTGCTTCTGGGTTTTGTTGATAGTATATTGAAATGCTGATGATTTTACGGGCTTATTTTATATCCTGTAACTTTGCTAAAGTTGTTCATTATTTCAACTAGTTTTTTAGTTGATACTCTAGGGTTCTCTAAGTATGCCATCATATCATCTATATCTATAGATATAATCATATGACTTCTCTTGTTTTTGTTATTGAGATGGACAATTATGCTAATAGGTTCCCTAACATTGAACCAGCTTTGTTTTTAGGAAACCATTTCTGGTACAAATCTCACCTGGTCATAGTATATTATTTTTGTTTTATGTTTGTGTGTGTGTGTGTGTGTGTGTGTGTATACACACACACACACACACACATAGAGAGAGAGAGATCATTGCTAGATAGATAGATTGCTATAATTATATATAAGATATCGTTGCTATAATCTCCTTGCTAGTATTTTAATTAAAAATTTTGCCTCAATATGTATTAAGGAAATTGGTTTATAGTTTTCTTGCTCCGTTTTTGTTTTCGTGGTTTAAGTATTGAAATTTTATTTCTGTCACAAAAGGAATTTAGTAGGACTTTTTCTTTACCATTTTTTTCAAATAGTTTAAAAAACATTGGATTTTTTCTTAGGGAGCTCATTTATGGCTTATTCGATTTTTTTTTCCTAAGATAGGATTATTTAAGGACTCTATTTTGTCTTCCATTAATCTGGGTGGTTATATTTTTGTAAATATTCATCCATTTCACTTAGATGGTCAGTTTTTTTGGCATGTAATTGGGCAAAATAACTCCAAATAATTGCCCTAATTTCGTCTTCGTCAGTGGCTCCTCACCCTCTTGAGTGGTGCTTTGACGCTCAGCTGCAGCGGAGAAGCTAGTCACCGCATCATTTGGTCCCTCGCTTTTCCCATCAGCCACGATCAATAAGTCATCTTCATTAGTAACTGTCGCTTCCTTATTGCTTTCATACCCTTCTCACTTAATTTCCATGTAATCCTATAGATCACTTTGGCTTTTCATTTCCTCCTGGCGTCCTGTCCCCATTCTCTCTCTTCTCTCGGTTCTCATATCCTTTTGTTCACCGCACTCGCTTCCCGAGACGACTGTCCCGTCGAGACGACTGTCCGTCGTCTTTGTTAATTACTTCCCAGCCATCCTTCAGTCCTTTGAAGGCTCCTGCTCTTAAGTCCGCCTGAACTACACCCTCCCTGCGCTGCCTCCAGCCCCCGCCCCAATTATGTATCTTTCTTGCTTCTCCATTCTTTTTCTTCTAGTTAAATCATAGAATCCGTGTGGTCTAATTGTACTCCTACCTAAAATATGTGGCTCCTCTACAAAATGTCCGACAAAGTTGGCTTCACTTGAACACTTCTAGGGACAGGGAACTCAACTTTCCTAGGAGATGGTCCATTGCATTATTAAACTATTTGTATAGAAAGTTCTTCCCTATCTGAGCTGTAATTTCCATTCTTCAGTCCTCCTTTACCCTATGGGGCTATCCCCAGAGGCAACTAACTAGGTGGTGTAATGGATAGAGTGTTGAGGCTGCAGTCAGGAAAAACTGAGTTCAAATTCAGCACACTATGTAACCCTGGGCAAATCACTTAACTTCTATTTGCCTTAATTTCCTCAATTGTAAGACGAGGGTAACAATGGCGGCAATACCCTGCCTTCTAGGGTTATATTATGAAGATCAAAGGAGATAACGTTTGTACTTTTTTTGCAGAGAGGCAATCAGAGTTAAGTGACTTACCCAGGGACACTCAGCTAGTAAGTGTCTGAGTTCAAATTTGAACTCAACTCCTCCTGACTCCAGGGCTGGTGCTCTTTCTATCCACTGTACCACCTAACTGCCCCTCATATTGATAAAGTACTTATCACAGTACCTGGCACACAGCAGGTATTTAATAAATGCTTGTTTCTTTCCTTCCCAACCATTCTCATCTATTTTCCACATGACAGCTCTTCAAACATTTTAAATTCTGTTTCCTTCAATTCAGTAAACATTTACTAAGTAGGTAAAGACACTGTGCAAGGAATGCAGGCTTATCAAGACAAAGGGCTCCCTCAAGGAGTTTATGTTCTGCTGGGGGGGATTCAGTTTAAAAAAAGATAAAACAGCATGTAAATAAAAACAAGGCAATAAGATATGTGTGGACCCAAGTCAAGCAGAGTTTCATGACTTGCTCCAACAACACTTGAGGGTAAGAGTAGAAATGGCAGGTGGGGGTAGTGACCCACAAGTAAGGGTTCAAATATTGTGAGTCATGAAAAGACAAGGAGACAAGACCTTTTGAGGGAGGTGGAGAGAGTGCACCGTTGAACTAGTTAGTGCTTAACACCAAGCCTGGCACACAGAAGCAGGAATGTGCTGGAGCCTATAGTTAAATTTTCAGGGTGAGCATTAAACTTCAGAAATCAGCAAACACTACAAATCAGGGCTGGATTTATTATTTTGTTGATTGTATGGACATAAGAAAGTGGAGAAGATATTAATGCAGCTTAAATTTAAAAGTATGTCCTATATACTTTCCTTTTCTTCTTTTCTTTTTTTTTTTTTTAGTAAGTCAGTTGTTAAACATTTACCCACATGCACATTCTTATATGGTAGGCACTTAATATATTCTGGTTGGCTTACTAACCGGTTAACTGTAGGGTCAAGATTGTGAAAAGAGGAAAGTGAAGCCAGGGCAACAGTGACAGACTGGGAGAACAGGAAGGAATTGGGGAAGAAAGTGACAAGAAAGACTAACTTTAGGAGGGTTGAGGCAGAGGGAGAGATGGAAAGGTAGGAAGTTATGGTCAGAAGGAGGAGTTTCAGATTTGAAAATCACGTAGGTGGTATAATTGGTGTGGGAGGTGATGGTGGGGACTAAGGCATGATCAACTATCCCCATGAATGGCTGAAGTAAAGAAGAGATGCAGAGTATGGTCACTGAAGACTGGAAGGCAAGGGAGTTTAAAGAAACATGAATTATTCTGCATGAATAATCAGTAAGTCAGTCAACAGGCATTTATGAAACACCTACTATGTACCAAGCTCTAGGCTAAGCACTGAAGAGAAAGGCAAAAGACAGTCTCTGCTCTCCAGGAGCTCACAAACTAGTCGAGAGATGATGTTCAAACAATTATGCACCAACAAGATATAGACCAGACAAATTGAAGACAATCCCATCGGGAAGGCACCAGCATCAAGGGGAATCAGGCAAGTCTTTTTGTAGAAGGTGAATTTTAACTGGGACTTGAAGGAGTCCAGGAGAGAAATGAGGAAGGAGAGAATTCCAGGTAGGGAGGACAGAGTGAAAATTCAGGGAGTCGGGAAATAGAGGGTCCTGTTGGGGGAACAGCAAGGAGACCAGTGTCATTAGATTGTGGAGTATGCGTGTGGAGGAAGAGGGGTTCTAAGCTGTAAGTAGACATAAAAGGGAGGAGGGGGTTAGGTTATGAAGGACTTTGAATACCAAACAGGATTTTCTTTTTGATCCTGGAGGTGATAGGGTACCACTGGAGTTAACTGAATGAAGGATGATGTGGTCAAACCTATGCTTTGGGAAATAAGCATTAATTAAGAACTTATTGTATACCAGACACTGTATTAAATTCCAGGGATCCAAAGAAAAAATTTTAAACCACAGTTCACAGCAGAGAATAAAAGAAAACTTAGAAGGAAGCACAGAAAGCAGAGTAATTTTGAAAATGATGTGTAGTACTTACCATATGGTTTAATAACAAAGTAAACAGTATGAAATGTAAATGCATGGCTTTATATTGAATCCTCCTTTTATCTTGTGCAGTATACATGGAAATGTTCTCTGTTTTTTGTCTTTATGGATAAAGTTAAAAATTAATTTTAAAAAGAACAAAGAATAAAATAAAATGACCTCAAAGCAAAGATCCAGAAAAAATAGCTCTTACCCTCAAGGAGTTTATATTTAATAAGTTTAATAAGAGAGACAGTAGGTATAGAAATAGGTACATATAAGATATATAGATAGAAT
Organism: Petaurus breviceps papuanus; assembly: GCF_028583685.1. Taxonomy (NCBI): domain Eukaryota; kingdom Metazoa; phylum Chordata; class Mammalia; order Diprotodontia; family Petauridae; genus Petaurus; species Petaurus breviceps. Next base: position 21,046,192 of record NW_027185761.1, read on the forward strand.
AGATAGAAGGTAACCTTAGAGCTTTGAAGTCCCCAAGTCAGGGGTAAGGGATGGAAAGGAAATTTTGAGTCAGGAACTGAGCTCTGTTAAAAAGATAATCAATAAATCACTTATTATTTCCTAAAGTATTGAAACCACTCAAGAATCTTCAGTGGCTCCCTATTGTCTCTAGGTTTAAAATATAAATTTGTCTTGGAATTGAGGTCCTCCCCAACCCCCAATCTAGAGGTCAGTTAATGGAAGCAATGTGGATCCGGACAGGGTTATATAGATGGAGGGGGGTGATTGACAAGGGAGAAGTTACTGAGTCAAGACTGTGCCTGAGGGAGGAATTATCGGTAGGAAGCCCAAATCATAGGATCTGTGATAATTAAAAAGATTGGAGAGACATAATTTCTGGATAATTTAATCATTTTGTTAATAAAGCCAGCATGTTATTAATAAAAGGACAGTCATCTGGCTGTCTCTCTTACACCAAAGACAATCATGGCAGCAATCTCAGACCTTATATGTTCTTTTGGAAGAGGAAGAGTTCTTTTGTGCTGTATTTGATCCTCACAGTAACCCTGTGAGATAGGTGCTGTTATTGTCCTGATTTTATACAAAATGAAACTGAGACAGAGATCAAGTGATTTGTCCATGGTCACAAAGCTAGTAAGTGTCTGAGGACCGTATCCACTGTGTCATCCAGATGCCCTTCTAATAAAGGAGAAAAAAACCCCATTCATCAAAACAAATCAACACATCGATCACAATAAATTCAGCAGTGTATGCAATGTTCCACGCCCACTGTACTCTGTCTCTGCAAAGAAAAGAGAGAGAGGCGTTATTTGTTAATTTTCTTTGGGGCTTAAGCTCAGTCATTTCATTTCACAATATTCAGTTTCAATTTCATTGTTGTCCTTTCAATCTATGTTATTGTAATCATCTGTAGATCATATTTTCCTGATTATACTTACTTCATTTTGAACCAATACATGTAAGCATTCCCACGTTTCTCTGTACTGTCACATTAGCAACTATTATACCAGAGTAACATCACATTACACTCTTGTGCCACAATTTGCTTAGCCATCTCCCAATCATTGGACCTCTACTTTGCTTCCTACTTCTTTAGTACAAAAAAAAATATTCAGTTGTTTTGTTGTTGTTTTTGTTTTGCTTTTTATTTATTTATTTGTTTGTTTGTTTAGCTTTTTTTTTTTTTTTTTGCTTTTTGGAAGGGGAAAGGTAGGGCAATTGGGGTTAAGTGATTTGCCCAAGGTCACACGGCTAGTAAGTGTTAAGTGTCTGAGGCCGGATTAGAACTCAGGTCCTCCTGATTCCAGGGCAGGTGCTCTATTCACTGAGCCACCGAGCTGCCCCAAAAATGTGCAGTTGTAAATATTTTGATGCAAAGTCTTTCTTGCTTTTTTTTCTTCCAATCACTGACTTTCTTGGGGTATATGCCTAACAGTGGGATCTTTTCATCAAGATGTATGGACATTTTAGTCACTTTCTTTACTTAATTCAAAATTGATTTCGAGAATGATGGGACCAAATTGCAGCTCCATCAATGAGGCATTAGTGTTCCTTTCCATGCTCTCTTAAACAATGACTATTTCCATCTTTTGTCATCTTTGCCCATTTGTAAGATGGAAAGTGAAACCTCAGAGTTGTTTTGATTTGTGTTTCTCTTATGATCAGCCAATTGGGGCAATCTTTCCAAACACTAATAGTTTGCGATTCTTTTAAGAACTGTATTTTAAATTCTTGGCAGCTAGATGGCACAGTGGATAGAGCACCAGACCTGAAATCAAGAAGATCTGAGGTCATCTCCAGGGCCAGATGGATTTGCTAGTAAATTCTATCAAACATTTAAAGAACAATTGATTCCAATACTCTACAAATTATTTGGGAAAATCAGTGGAGTCCTATCAAACCAAATATGGTACTGATACCTAAATCAGGAAGAGACAAAACAGAAAGGAAATTATAGACCATATTTCCCTCATGAATATAGATGCAAAAAAAATAAATAAAATATTGGCAAAAAGACTACAGCAACTTATCACAAGAACAATACATTTTGATCAGGCAGGATTTATTCCAGGAATGCAAGGATGGTTCAATATTAAGAAAACCATCAGTATAATTGATAATATCAACAACAAAACTAGCAGAAACCATATGATTATCTCAATAGATACAGAAAAGGCTTTTGACAAAATACAACATTTGTTCCCATTAAAAACACTAGAGAAAGTATAGGAATAAATGGAGTCTTCCTTAAAATAATAGCATCTATTTAAAGCCATCAGCAAGTATCATATGTAATGGGGATAAAATAGAAGCATTTCCAATAAGATCAGGGATGAAAGAAGGATGTCCACTATCACCCCTACTGTTCAATCTGGTACTAGAAATGTTAGCAGTAATGATTAGAAAAGAAAAAGAAATTGAAAGAATCAAATTAGGCAAAGAAGAGACTAAGATATCACTTTTTGCAGATAATATGATGATATATGTAAAGAATCAAGCTAAAAACTACTTGAGACAATAAATTTGGCAAAGTTGCAGGATATAAAATAAACCCACATAAATCCTCCACATTCCTATATATTTCTTTTCTTTCTTTCTTTCTTTTTTTTGATTTTTGGAGGGCAATTGGGGTTAAGTAACTTGCCCAAGGTTACACTGTTAGTTTTTTGCCTGACTCCAGGGCTGGCGCTTTACTCATTACACCACCTAGCCGCCCATTCCTATATATTTCTAACGAAATCCAACAGCGAGATAGAAAGAGAAATCCCATTTAAAGTTACTGTAGACAATATAAAATATTTGGGAATCTACCTGCCAAAACAAACCCAGGACCCATATGAACCCAACTACAAAACATTTTTCGCACAAATAAAGTCAGATCTAACTAATTGGAAAAACATCAATTGCTCATGGCTGGGTAGAGCTAATATAATAAAAATGACAATTTTACCTAAATTAAATTATATATTTAGTGCCATACCAAGCAATCTATCAAAACATTACTTTATAGAGCTAGAAAAAAGAGTAACAAAATTCATTTGGAAGAACAAAATGTCCAGAATATCAAGGGAATTAATGAAAAGAAATGCTAGAGAAGGTGGACTGGTTATACCAGATTTTAATCTGTATTATAAAGCAGCAGTCCTCAAAACTACTTGGCACTGGCTGAGGAATAGAGTAGTGAATAAATGGAATAGACTGGGTACATGAGACTCATCAGTCAGTGACTATAGTAATCTACTATTTGATAAACCCAAAGACTCCAGCTTCTGGATAAGAACTCACTATTTGATGAAAACTGCTGGGAAAACTGGAATATAGTATGGCAGCAACTGGACATAGACCATTATCTAACACCATATACGAAATCAAGTCTAAATGGGTGTATGATCTAGGTATAAAGGCTGATCCTGTAAGCAATCTGGAAAAGCAAGGAATAGTTTTGTGGCGAGGGGAAGACTTTATGACCAAACAAGAATTAAAGAGCCTTATAAAATACAACATGGATAATTTTGATTACATTAAATTGAAAAGTTTCTGTACAAACAAAGCCAAGATAACCAAGATTAAGAGGGAAGTAGGAAATTGAGAAAGAATTTTTACAACCAGTGTCTCTGATAAAGGCCTCATTTCTAAAATACACAGAGAATTGAGTCAAATCTATAAGAATACAAACCATTCTCCAATTGATGAATGGTCAAAGGATATGAACAGGCAGTTTTCAGAGGAAGAAATTAAAGATATCTATAAGCATATGAAAAAATCCTCCAAATTACTAGTGATTAGAGAAATGCAAATCAAAACAACTCTGAGATACTACATCTAACCCATCAGATTGGCTCAGATGACAAAACAGGAAAATGACAAGTGCTCAAGAGGATGTGGAAAAACTGGAACACCAATGCATTGTTGGTGGAGTTGTAAACTGATTCAACCATTCTGGAGAGCAATCTGGAACTATGCCCAAAGGGTTATAAATAATTGCATACCTTTTGACCCAGTAATACCACTTCTAGGTATTAGAGATCAAAGAGATCATAGAAGTGGGAGGAAGACCTGTATGTACAAAAATATAGCAGTTCTTTTTGTGGTGGCAAAGAATTGGAAATTAAGGAGATGCCCATCAATTGGGGAATGGCTAAATAAGTTGTGGTATATGAATGTAATGGAATACTATTGTGCTATAAGAGATGAGGAGCAGATGGACTTCATATCTACCTGGAGAGGCTTATACGAACTGATGCTGAGTGAGAGAGCAGAACCAGGAGAAATCTGTACACAATTACAGACAAAACGTATGTGTGATGACCAGCTTTAATAGACTGGACTCTTCTCAGTAATGCAAGGTTATAAGACAACTCCAAAAGACTCAGACACTAGCTGTGTGACCCTGGACATGACAAACTCAACACGGTTTGCCTCGGTTTCCTCATCTGTAAAAAATGAACAGGAGAAGGAAATGGTAAACACACCAATATCCTTGCCAAGAAAACCTCAAATGGGGTCACAAAGAGTCTGACATGACTGTAATGACCAAATAGCAGTAGTAGCATCAATTCACATTTTAAAACCTCAGACCTTATTCTTAGTGTTGTATTTTTTGTGCTAATTTTAAGTCAGGAGCCTTTTAAAAATTCTCAAATCAAATTTGTGACACTGCTGCCCCCTAGTGTTAGGAATCAACTATCACCCCAAACCCTGAAATCTTGGCTGCCCTGGAAGATGCCATTCAGAAGGTCATCTCATGACCCTGTTTCCTGGAATAATTTTCCATATAATATGCTTAGCATTTGAGGGGAATAGGGGGATATTAGAAAGAGACTAATCTCATTATTTTAGGAGATGAATAATTCTCAAAACTCCATCCTGGGAAACAAAAGGACTCTTTATAGAATTTCTAAGAAAAGAAGCAATCTTATTGATTCCTTAGGAAATGGAAGTAAACCACAGAACATTAGTTCTGCAACTAGTGACTTTAGAGACCACCCAGTCCATTCACCACATTTTACAAAAGAAGAAACAGTTTCAGGGGCGGCCAGGTGGCTCAGTGAGTAAGAGCATCAACCCCATAGTCGGGATGACCTGGGATCAAATCCGGGCTCTGATACTTAACACTACACCCAGAAATAACTGGCCGTGTAACCTTGAGCAAGTTACTTAACCCCAATTGCTTTAAAAAAAAGAAGAAGAAGAAACAGGTCCAGAGAATGGAAGTAATGGACAGCGGTATAATAAGAAAGTGTATTGGATTCCAGATGAGGAGACCCCGGCAGGGAGTACACTCTGACTCCTTCTCTCAAAACTAGCCAGGCTACACCTGTCCCTTCCGGATTCTAGGGCGCCTTGAGGGCTTTGGAGTGGTCTCTTCCCCATGACCATTAGTTGAATTCCTATCAGTTACTTTTCTCCCCACAGTTAAATGCCTAGTACCCTAGTTCCATTTAACTCCTTGATATTAGTTAGCTTTTATAAAGGAATATACTCACTTCTAAGATATAACAAGAACAAATGTACAAACATTTCTCCAAAACACTGCAGAGAATACTCTCATTGAGAGTCTTTGGGAGGGATGGTCTCCACCTGGCAGCTAGGGGGGGTCATGAAGAGTCAGACACAAGCAAAAATGATGAAAACAACAGGCTCACCTTAGCTCAGTTCCCAGCCAGCATCAGCCCCACCAATTCCTATCCAGAAGGGGTGCAACTACAGAGGATCCTTGTCTTAGCTTCTACTGGCCTGGGGACAGAAGAGCATTCCTGCGGGAGAACTCCTTACTTCCTAAGACATTGATGCTGTACTCTCTGTAAAGCCAGACCCTGAAATGCCAGGGTGCACAGGGGCCTTTTATGAGGTTGGAAACTCCATTCCTTTTACCTAAAACAGAAAAAAAAAACCATTTGGAGGCCAAAGACCTAGGTCCATACCTCAGGACCACCTGACTTCAGAGGGGAGAAGTTCCCAACACTGTCTGTTATTTACAGTGTTGTCTCTCACTAGACCCTGGATAGAGTCATAGCACGAGAGCATTGGAGACAGAGGGGAAGAGAAAATCATGGAAGCCACCTAAGCCCTTTTAGATGTCTCTGATGCCAAAGGACCTTCCATTAAATATGTGGTCAGCAAACCAGAATCAGTTACAAAATGTCTACAAATGCTCCAGAGTCTCTCCAGGACACTTCCCTTACACACCATTGGGACTCTCCTCAAGGCAAGGTCCTCAGTTTGTCCATGTGGAGTAAAGCATCTCAGGCATTCTGTGCATATACCAGACGCCCCCACCATCATTTCAAACTCAGCTTTACAATTTACTATCTTGTTTCTCTACATCACTCAGCCTACCATGTTAGAAAGGGAGAACGGTTATTTATACAGATAGTGTGTGATTTGGAAAGGTCACAGGACATGATGACTTAGGAGTCTGAAGATATGAGGTCTTGTCTCAGGTCTACTGTGTGACCTTGGGCCAGTCTGGACCTCAGGTTTCTCATCTGTCTGAAGGAGACAATAATCTCTACCTTATACATCAAACTACCAACCTCTCATTCAGTTGGTCTGGCAATCCATGACTCACTCCTGCTTGGGGCATGGTGGTACATTGGCAAAACTGGTCCTGCTTCTCGTGCCACCCTGGAGATAGTCTTCGCCAGCGGTTGCTGCTTTAAAAGCAGGGCATTCAACTAGCCTGTGAGGTCCCTTTGAACACCATATCTATGATTATATGATCTTGTTGTGATCCAATCTCAGTAGGACTGGAGATCAGAGTTGTGCCTCTAGCAATGAGGGTGAGTTTGCAGCAAGCCTTGGCTAGATAATGAAGGGGCCACATTTGTGAGGCTGAAGGTTGAAGATCAACAGGGCTTCCTAACCTGGGATCCAAGAACCTGTTTTAAAAAAATATTTTGATTACTATATGTTGATATAATTAGTTTCCTTTGTAATCCTATGCATTTTATTTTATGAATTTAAAAATATTATTCTGAGTAGAGGTCTACTAGGCTTCACCAGACTTCCAAAGAAGTTCATTGCACAGTAAAGGTTAAAGAACTCCTCATCTGTAACTCGGATTAGGAATCATTAAGTAACAGGACCTACAGAATAACCCTAAGCACAGCTCCTGAAACCCTTGACCAACCTTAGCCACAGAACTATTGGGAAATCCAAGTGTAGGCCTACCCCTGCCATGATGTCCAGGAACAGAAGCACCCTTCATTCTCTCTCTCTCTCTCTCTCTCTCTCTCTCTCTCTCTCTCTCTCTCGTTTTATGGACTAGGGCTAACCATATACATTAAAAATCAGGGAACTATAATTTTAGGGGCCAGAGGAAAACTCCCCTTTGCTCTCCTCCCCCACTCTCCCAACTTTCCCCACCCTCACCTTTGATGGCTAAAAGATTAGATACCTTCTGCGGTTCCTTCCCATTTCTAAATTCTATGTTCCTTGGTTCCTATCATTGAAATTTCACCTTCACCCCTTTGCTATCCCTGAAACAGCCTGATGGAGCCATGTACTGGTGAGCCAGTCCAGAGGTTCACCCCCTAACCAAAGACTGAATAGAAGGTATGAATCTAAGCTTGGGATAAAGTTGGATTTTTGTCCAGGCACCTGAAGCCTGGTCCTGCAGAGTGAGCTATAACCAGCAGATGGCGGTGCAGGGCCAGAAATATCAGGTCCACCTTTGGGCCATAACTAGGAAGGAGCTTCAGAGATGATTTTAGCCCAGTTTTAAAAACCCAAGATCCTTTTAAATTAAAAAAAAAAAAAGTTCAGGAACTATCCAACATGGTAGTAGTTATATTATTAATATCCATTGACTGAGAACATTCACAATGACAAGAACTTATTATGAACTCAATAAGTTTTACATGAACTTAAAATTAATAACATTTTATTATATAAATTAACATTTATTATTAATAACATATTCATCTATACTTATTTGAATGAGGTGGGAATTTTTTTGTCTGGCCTTATGATTTCATCGGTGTGGGAAACTTCCTCCTCTGATGTTAATCTCTACTCCTCGGTAACTTTAGAGTCTTGGGAAGTTGCCTGAGGCACTGAGCATTGGGAACCAGCCCATGGTCAGAGGGACCGACTGTCACAGAGTTAGGACTCAAAATACGGTTCTTTCTGCCTCCAAGGTCAGCACTATCCATTACCCCATGCTGCCTCCCTTAGACTTTGGGATATGAGACATGGTTTTTATTGAGAGACCATAGATAGCTATGTTTGCTTATTATTATATTAATACTTTAAAACTTGGGAACCCCTACCCATAGGACAAACACCCCTGTTTTCTTTTCCTGTGGGTCTCTTGCTCATAGTGCCTTATAAATGCACCATGGGAGATCCTGCTAGGGGCCTTCCTTTAGATCTTTTGACATTCCCAGGACAATCCTAAGACTACATTGCATTTGTTATCCCTCAGTCTTGCTAGGGAACCAGTCCAATCAGACATCAATCCCCTTAATGTTGTCCTTAATTCCAGTTTGTGCATGAAATTTGCCGGTGGTAATATGCCTCATTACACAACCCACACTTTCCTCCATTTCCCTTTGAATAAGCTACGATACTAATTCCTCGTGATTATGGGCTCCATGATTCACTGACATATTCACCACTGGAAGAATATTTCTATTAAAAGCAATTAAACTTGGGCTCAAGGAGAAGCTTAGGAGTCATTGAAAATCCTGCACAATTTCACAAAAGCAATACAACCTGCTCTCATCTTGCTAGCCAGTTGGACCCAGTTTATTATCCATTTTCAGTCTCTACCAAAAAGCATATAATATATATGTAGTCATTAAGTTATTAATTAATGTAATTAATTAACTTTAATAACATTAATGTAAACATTAAGTGTTTAATTATTTATATATGTATAGATAGATAGATAGATAGATAGATAGATAGATAGATAGATAGATACTATCAGTGGAAAGTCAACTGGGTCCAGAACTGGACAGGAAGAAGAAATCAGACTGTATTGCCTTTTTTGATATTGTACAATACTTTTATTGACTCCCAAATGGATGGGTATGTGTATATACATATATTTATATATAATATACACATATAATACATGTATGCATATAGAGAGAAAAGGTTTCCCAAAACTCTTAGTGCAATTATGAAATATTCCTATTATTCAGGACATCAGTATATGTGTATGTTTATGTGTGTGCATATACATCTATGTGTATATGTACATTTTTATGTATATATAGATATGCATTAATACATACTAATAGAATATATACTGATATATGTAATATATTAAAACTTATAATAGCACTGTTAGTATATATGTACATATATACATACTCATAGATATGCATACACATATAGATACACTGATGGACCATTACTGTACTCCAGCCAAAGATCATAATGACCTAAACAATAGGAAAGTTTCATCCACTTAATTTTTTCTGTGTAAATTATCAGACTGAACTCTTTTGAATAATTAGATCTCATTTAGGAGACTCATCTATGTTCTGGGGCTCAGTGCAAATTAATACAAGGTCATCTACAAATGGGAAAATCTAGAGAACCTCATCCTCTCTGGGGGATCCCTCTTCCATTTGGACTTTGAGTTGGACATACTCTATGACAATGGCAAAGCACTTTTGGTAAGCACAGACATCCCTGTTTGTGCTGCTATTTTAATATGCTACATTTGATATTGAAAAATCACCAAACAAAATTATTGCTATACCTCATAAACTTTTTTTTTAAAGCAATTGGTGTTAAGTAACTTGCTCAAGGTTACACAGCCAGTTATTTCTGGGTGTGGTGCTAAGTAAAAGCCTCAGATACTAGTTGTGTGACTCTTGGCAAGTCACTTGCCCCTGTTTGCCTAGTTTTCTCATCTGTAAAATGATGTGGAGAAGGAAATGGCAAACCCCTCCTGTCAAGAAAACCAAAAATGGAGTCACAAAGTATGGCTGAGAACAACTGAATAACAAGACAGATCTATATCCATTTATTTCCTATATACATGCACATTTATACATATATACACATACATACATACATGTGTGTGCGATGTGAAGGAAGCCTGAGAAACAGTGATCAGACAAGTGTAAGGGGAAGAATGGCCCCAAGCCCCAGAGAGGACGGAGCATCCAGGAGAGTGTGACCAGTAATGTCAAGTGTTGCAGAAGGTGAAGAGGGCTGAAGACTAAGAAAAGACCATCAGATTTGGCAATAAGTGAGTGTAAAAGCAAATTTCAAAGCTTCATAACATCAGACTAATACTTGATCTCAGAAGCTTTGTTCCCCTCTCCACCATTTCCTTTCACCCATCTCCATAAATCAAAGCTCTAGCTTAGGACTGTATTTGACAAATCTACCCAACCCCACTGGTGTAACGACAATGATAATAATACAATTTTTTTTTAAGCAATCGGGGTTAAGTAACTTGCTCAAGGTTACATGGCCAGTTATTTTTGTGTGGGTGCCCAGTATCTGAGGCCAGAACCAATCCCGGGTCTCCCGACGCCGGGGCCGACACTCTTACTCGCTGCGCCACCTGGCCACCCCTTGATAATAATACAATTATACTGCCTTTTGAGGAAGCTACAGTCAAATCTGGCCTCAGATATTTACTAGCTGTGTGACCCAAGGCAAGTCACTTAACCTCTCTCCGTTTGCCCTATATTTCTCAACTTAATAATAGTACCTCCCCCCCAAGGGATTTTAATATTTGTAAAATGCTTATCACAATTCCTGGCACACAGTATATGTTTAATGAATGTTTATTTCCTTCCTTTAAGGTATTATGGATATTGCTTTGTAATTCTTTTCAATAATAATAATTATTATTAATAATTCAGAGCTTATCTAGTCCTAAGATCATAGATCTAAATCTGGAAAGGACTCCAGTGGTCTTCTAGTTCAATCCCCTCATTTTATAAAAAATGCTGAGACCTAGAAAGGTGAATTTTTGCCCCAAATCACATAATGAGTCAGGGGTCCAGCCACGATGAGAACCCAGAGTGCCTTTCTCCCAGGCCAGTGTCTTTCCCACTCTATAAAATTGTCTTTCATAATAGTTTTACCATATATGTCTGTATGGAACATTAATAACAGATATAAGTCTGAAGACTCATAAACCTACTTTCCCAACTACATAAAAATTTTATGAGAATAACCAAAATATTCATCAAGGGAATTCTTGGCAAGTATATATTAAAAGGAAAACAGGCAGGATTTTCCAAAAGATATTCCACAGCAGACTACATTGTTACTCTTAAACAATTAAATGAAAGGTGTAGAGAATGCAAGCCCCTAGTGTACTTATTATTATTTATATAATTAATTATTGGTATCTTTTGTTTTAACATTGCCTAGATTTCTACTCACTACCCTCCTTTTCTGCCATGTGATATCACTTAAAACAGATTTTTTTTAAGAAGAGGAGAAAAATTAGTAAAAAATAAATTAATACATCCAAAAAAATATGACTTTATGGGCAATGTTCCATATATGCATATATTCATATAAAATCATCTGGCATTCAAAGCTGTTTATAACCTATCCAGTTTTCTTATACTTTACTCTCCACTCTGTCCCCTGCCCCCCATATCAACTTACATCTCTTCCTCTCTGTGGTTGGTGACAATGGCTTTTACCATCCTCATGCAAGACACTCTACTTCCTGATTCTGGGCATTTTCTCTGGCTGTCCACCATGCCTGGAATCCTCTCCCCCATTCATTTCCATTTCCTGCTCTCCCTGGCTTCCTTCAGGGCACCGTGTTTGCTCCCTTCACAGGTGTATTCCCACTCTTAGATATTATGAACATACTATTCTTTCACAGTTATAACTAGGGAAGGGCTACCAGAATTTTGTCCCAGGATCTGACATTTAAAGGATTATAACATTTGTTGTCCTTTAGTAGGTGAAACTTAACTGAGCTTAGCCCCCAGTAATAGGAACTATCAGTTAAAATAGGGTGGTGATATTTCCCCTTCCCTCCTACTCACATGGACAACATAAAGCCAAAGGTGTCATCAAATAAGTCTATTTGCCAACCCCTTTAGCAACTTTATCCCAAGTCTGTGTTGTGACACTTGCCTAAGGCTCCCGTATTACTAACTATGACCCCTCTCTATCCTACATTTTCTCCTTAAAAATGTGAGATGATGTTTGTCTTCCTAGAAATTTCATTATTGTTCTGGTGATAAAAGGGAAGGAGAAGTTCTCAGGACATGGAGAGAAGATTCACCATTCTCTTTCAGGACTGTACTAATTTGTAATACAGTAAATACCAGTAGATATAACAAAAGCTCTTTGGGCGGAGTCTTCAGTAATTTTTAAGAATGCAAGGGAGTCCTGAGACCCAAAAGTTTGAGAACACCTGTCTTAAGAGAGGAGAAGTCTGATTTAATCAGAATCAGACAGTATTAGAGAGAAGACTTGAACAGGCGTTCCTGTCTTTGAGGAAGCTTTCTATTCACTAGTCCACACTCCCTGTCATGTATAAGTGCATACAGGAAGGTAAAATGCTATGAGAGCCTACTGTTCCAAGGCCATGGGAGCCATTTCAAAGGCAAGAAAGGACGAGGAGCTTCCAGGGGCAATGAGAAATTCACTTAAGCAAAGTAGTCACATTTGTCTTTGGCACATGCTACCTCCTTTGTCCCACCTCTTAAGGGCCTTGCTTCCCCACTCCACCCCAAACCCCCATCTTGTGTGTGGTCCAGTAGGACTTTGATATCAGGAACTATTGGATCTGTCAGTTTCTATAGCAGGAGTGTGCTGGAGGCAGCTGAAACCCACTCAGGAAAGCCAACGGCTAACTTTTTGGTATGAGCATTTCTACCCCAGAAATCAGCAAAGACTAAAAATCAGGGCTTGGTTTATTGTTCTGGTGACAGTCTAGACTTAAGAAAGGGATGGAGAAAATTTTATAATGTAGATTCAACTTAAAAGTGTGTTCAGTACATTTCTTTCTCCCAGAGAGCCAACTGTTAAACATCAACCAATCACACTCCTGCCTGGATGGCTTATGGTACTACTTCTTGCTGTGGTGCTAACATCTTTTTGCTTAATAAATTTATCATTTATTTTTTAAAAATTTGAGTTCTGAATTCTCTCCCTTCTTTTTGTCCTTCCCCCACCCATTGAGAAGGCAAGCAATATGATATTGATTATACATATGAAATCATAAAAACATCTTCTAATGACATACAAAGGAATGAATCTGTAACAGTGGAATTTCAAACACTGTGACAGATGGTGGAGAGGTTCTTTTGAAGGTGACCCTCGCTAGGTCCCCTAAATCACCCCATATAGAAATTAAGAGTGGGAGTGACAACCTAGTCTCCTCACTACCATCAGAATCTCTTTGAAATGATGACACACCATTAAGAAAAAGCATTCTGCATTCCCCCAATCCTGTAATCTAGGGTTCTCCAATCTGTTCCTTTGGGTTCCCTGGGTACATTTACATGAGAATAAGTTCTGCCTGGGATGCTGGTTCCCTTACTCTGCCAAGGAGGCCACATACATGTTGTCATGGAGACCAGCTAGCAGGAGCAGGAGGAGGTAGAACCACAAAGAATCTGCTTATCTGTCATTTATGCAAATGAACAAAAACTCTTCTCAATGAGGAAAAAGGAGCAAAGGTGATTTCATCATTCCAAGCACTTATGACCCCCCTGGAGAGAATTAATAGGAATTCATAGACTGTGGATGGGTAGAGCTGGGAGGTTCCAATTTGTTACATAAAATCCCAGATCTGCTTTTTTTACCAGCTGTCTTAACTTGGGCAACTCTTCCTCTCTTTGGACATAAGATCATAGATTTAAAGTTGATAAGGTCTCATTTTACAGAGAAGGAAACTGAAGCTCAGAGTGGTTCACTGTCTTGCCCAAAACTATGCAAGTATCATCACACAGTATCAAAGGAGGGATTTGAACCTGTCTTCTCAGATCCAAGTCCCAGACTGTCTCTTAGGACACACTGGCTCTCAAATTCCCAGTTTCTTCATCTACAAAATGAAAGGGCTGAGACCAGATGACCTCTAAGACCCCTTTTGGTTCTAAACTTATGACCCTCTGTTAGAACATAGAGCTAGAAGTGTTACAAACCAGAACGGTCACCTAGTTTGAGCCTTCATTTTACAGTTAGGTAAACTGAGTCCTAGAGAGAGAAAGTATTTGCTAAAAGTCATTCCTAGGTGAAAAATCTTGAAGTTAGATGGCAGCAGGTCAAATTTTGCATCTTATACAAATGGAGAAACCAAAGACATCCAGCCGCTAAGGATGCCTTTACTTCTCACCAAGCAGTCCAGATCCTTAAAGAACACAGGACACAAGAATACAGGTCTCTAACATCCTCCAAATTTTACAGAAGGTCTCTATATTCAGGACAGATTTCAGGGTGAGAACTTAGTGTAACTAAATGGGAAAGAGATTTTCCCTTAGCCATAACTTGTCTTTCAGTCATTCGGTGGTATCCAAACCCTTCATGACCCCGTGGACCATAGCACATTAATACTATCCGTGGGGTTTTCTTGGCAAAGATACTGGAGTGGTTTGCCATTTCCTTCTCCAGTAAATTAAAGCATACAGAAGTTAAGTGATTTGCCCAGGGTCACACAGCTAGTGGGTGTCCAAGGCTGGCTTTGAAGTTAGGCCCAGGACTCAGGGTGCCAACATTTGAGTAAAATGTGTTTCCTCTCTATGGTAGACCTTGTTGTCCCAGCAATTCATGGTCTTCCACCTTGGAGACTCGTACTCTCCTTACTCCAATGGAAAAAGGGCTCCTCCAAGACCACCAACGTCCCAGAATTTTGCCCCTCTTCTAGGCTCTACTTTCTCCACAACCTCTGGGATGTGTATATTTATAAAAGGGATAGGCTTCCCTTAGGAGATCTCATGATTCAGGGATAGGAGCACTGGTTTTAAAATCAGGAGACCTGGGTTCAAATCCCTGTTCTACTTCTTCCTGTTTTATCTTCAATTTCCTTAACCTCTCTGGCCAGTATGTGCTAGTAAATGTTTAACAACCAACTGGGGAAAAAATGTATACTGGACATGCTTTTAAGTTTATTTTTATTATTAACATTTTTAACATCACTTTTTCAAGTCGAGGTAATCAACAAATCAAGACCCACTGTATCTAATTCCCAAGTGTCTGAGATATAAATACTCACACTGAAAATATAACAGTCGGTTGGAGACACCTCAACACTCTGGCTTCAAGTTTTCTCATTTATCAAATGAGAGCATTGAACCAGATGAGTTTGAAGGTCCCTTTTACTTCTATGATCTCAGATCCCTTTTCTCCTGAATGGGGTATACTATCTTCCCAAGATTGTAGTAGGGTCACAAGGGAGCCATGAATTGGCTTTCTCCTTGGAAATAGTAGATAGTGTACATAATTTCTTCAGGTAATATAAAATTATACACTTGCATTAATGTAGGAATTTGGAACTTAGAGAAGGTCCTTTCCACATGTTTCTCAGTTAAATCAGCTACTGAAAGCAGAAGTGAAACAGTTATACCATCAATGGCATAATCCCTCTATTGCCTAATTTTGTTGTTGTTCAGTCATGTCTGACTTTTCATGACCCCATCTGGGGTTTTCTTGGCAGAGATACTGGACTGGTTTGCCATTTCCTTCTCCAGCTCATTTTACAGATGAGGAAACTGAGGCAGACAGGGTTAAGTGACTTGCCCAGGGTCACCCAGCTTGTAAGTATCTGAGGCCAGATTTGATCTCATGAAGAAGAGTTCTCCTGACTCCAAGTTCAGTGCTCTACCGACTGCACCACCTACTTTCCCACGTGCTTTTCAGATGTAGGCTGGACTTTCTCCTGCTCACGCTTGACAACTTTGTTTGTTCTGAATTTCCCTAAAACTAGATTTATACTCTAAGGAGGCCAATGATCAAGAGAAAGGTCCCATGTTTACCAAAATATTTATTACAGAGCTTTCCCGAGTAGTCAAGAACTTGAAATAAAGTAGATCCCCAGCAATTGGAGAATGAATGAAAACATGGCAGTGCATTAGTGTAATTAAATATTACTCTACTGTCAGAAACAATTAAATGAAGAATACAGAGGCTCATGGGAAGACATAAACTGATGCAAAGTGATCCCCACCATGCAAAGTAGACATAGCTGCCCATGCCTCCTGGATGAGGTGGGAGTTGCCAACTAAAATCTTTTCTGATAAAATGGAAGACCATCATCAAACTTTACCCTCTGTCCTGGAGCTACATCCTCCAGACTGTCAGATCCTGTCACCTGACCTGTCAATGGACCCTAAAGGCCTCTGGGACTTGCCATTTACCCTAATTACACCCTTAGTACTTTCAATTTTTCCCACTCAACCTGAAACTGAACACAGCCTCTGTGTTCTGTCTCCTCTCAATTCAGGTGTGAATTCTTTGAAAGCAAGGACTGTCTCCCTTTTCTGTTTGTATCTTTGCACTTAGCACAATTCTTGGTCAGTAGTAAGAGCTTAATAAATACTTTTTCATTAATTTATTTGCCCAAGAGGGAAACTGAGGGACCTAGTCTCCCAGCAGTCCACATTTCAACTACATTCCAGACTTCCCGCAGTCTCCTTGTCAAATAAAGGTAATAAGACATTCCTTTAATTTGATGTTGCACAAATGCAACCTGTATAGACAATTCTTGAATTCAGGGAAGGGTGCCCTGTATAGACAATTCTTGAATGCAGGGAAGGGTACCCTGTCCTCTCAACTGAATATGCCCTAGGTGTCAAAACACCTGGTGATGGCTTTGGCCCCCACCCTGTAGTGTGGGTGACTATTCTCTCATTTAATGATTCACCTATTCTCTTTGGCTGTTCGGGATTCTCATTTCTGAGACTGGCTCCTAAGGCCTCTTTCCTTCTTTTTACAATTTTCTTTGGTTCCCCTCAGTGCTAAAATATTCTCCTTTCTTCTTCCTGTCTTTGTCAGTTTCTCCAAAAAAGAAGGCAATATTCCTCTTAACTTAATTGTGAGGGCCATTTGCTAAATTTTCAATATGAACATTTGCATCTCAGAAATTCCTAATCGCTACAAATCAGGGCTTGATTTATTGTTTTGTTGATTTTCTAGACTTAAGAAAGTGTTAATAATATAGATTAAATTTAAAAGAGTGTGTGCATACATTTGGGGATGGGCTTTGATTAAACATTTATGAATACATTCCTGTTTTACGCCATAATATTGTTTGAGTTCAGTAAATGTTCAGTGGAAAACTTAAGGAACAAGTTTATGATCAGATTGGGGGCTAACAATAATAGTAAATCACATTCATAGAGACCTTTAAGATTTGCAAAGCTTTTTCTATCCATGATCTCATTTGAACCTAACTACGGCACTGATCTTTCTGCATTCTTCCCCATAGCCAGGGCTGCCTCAGCTAAGGAAGGTGGGAAGAAGGCACTGTTTCATGTGTTGAGGGAGAAGGACCCAGCGAACCCCAGCTGAGATTTCCTCAGAAACTATATAAACACAGTCACAGCTGGCCCAGCCGCAGGCCTGATAAGGGGAACCAAGAGCCCAAGCTATCGTCACATGGTTTCAGAGCAAAAAGTTCCTCTTCCCCTTTTTCTGCCTCTCCCTGATCCTCAAGATTCAAGACCTTTAACTTAAACTTAGTAGAAGATCCTTCAGGTCTAGGAAAATCTGAGGTCTTGGGTCAGATAGCCACAAGAATATGGATTCAGTTTTCCCATCCCTTGTCTCTCTTTCTTTGGCCAGTGAAGCCCTATGATTATCAGGTCTATTTGGCAATTTTGGACCCTCTCACTACACACACACACACACACACACACGTGTGTGTGTGTGTGTGTGTGTGTGTGTGTGTGTGTGTGTGTATAACTTCCCTACCTTCTATAACTAGGGAGGGCAACAGGGCTTTGCCCCATCCTTGATTCCTATTGTTCTCCACAGTAATGAAAACTCTTGGAAAAAACAATAAAACTTTTACTGATATCTTTATTTATACATAGCCTAAATTTCCTACCATATCCCTCATTCTTTCATCCTAGAGAGCTATCCCTTATAATATGGAATTTTTTTAAAGGGGGAAAAAGATTGAAAAATCAGTAATAAGCTACTAATACATTGAAAAAAAATCTGACAATATAGGTAGTGTTTCTCACCTGTAGCGTCACTACCTCTGGCAAGGAGTGGAGGGAAGTGTCATCTCATATCACAGCTTTAGGACCAACCCTGTCCTTTGCCATTCATTCGTTTTTAATTGTTTTATGATTATTGCTCTGTTTACGTTTCTGCAGTCATTAGCTCTGATCACAAAGAAGTGATTACTTCACTTTGCCTCAGCACATGTCTTTCCCTGCTTCTCTGCACTCATCATATCCACTGTTTCTTACAGCACAATAATATTCCATTACCCTCATATACCGCAGTTTGTTTGGGTATTCTCTGATCGATGGCCATCGATTGTTTCCAGTCCTTTGCTACCACAAAAAGGGCTGCTATAAATATTTCGGTGTCTGTGGAGCCTTTCTTTTTTGTCAATGACCTCCTTGCAGTATAAAGCTAGCAGCAGAATCTCTGGGTAAAGGGTTATAGGTATTTTAGCCACTTTGTTTACATAAAGGAATGAACCTTTTAATGGTGGGATCTTAGCTGTTGAGTAGAGGGAAGTAAAAGAGGACCAAGGGTGTTTGACTGCTGGAAGATGTACATGATAAAACCTGGAAGGTGATGTCCTTCATTTTGAGTTTATTCTGGCCCAAAGGGCTATAAAACTGTGCATACCCTTTGACTCAGCAATACCATGACTAGGTCTCTATCCCAAAGAGACCAGAGAAAAGGGAAACAAACCTATTTGTACAAAAAATTTTATAGTAACTTTTTGTGGTAGCAAAGGATTGAAAATTGAGGGGGTGTCCATCAATATGGGGAATGGCTCAACAAGCTGTGATTGTGATGAAATACTGTTGTGCTATAAGAAATAACAAGTGGAATGGTTTCAGAAAAACCTGAGAAGACTTAGATGAACTGATGCAAAGTGAAATGAGAAGAACCAGGAAAACATTGTACACATTAACAGCAGTATCATAAAAATGATCAGCTCTGAAACTTAGCTATTCTGATCAAGATAGTGATATAAAACGATTTCAAAGGAACCATGATGAAAAATGCTATACACTTCCATCAACAGAGAAATAATGAATTATGAGTGTAGACTGGAGCATAGATAGATAGATAGATAGATAGATAGATAGATAGATAGATAGATAGATAGATAGATAGATAGATAGATAGATAGATAGATGTGTATGTATGTGTATATATATACACACGTAATTGAGAACTATTTAATGAAATAAATAAAAATATATTTTAAAACATTTTTAAAAGAACTACCATCTCAGATCTGGAAGAGATTTGAGAACATAGACTTAAAACATAACATGAAAACTAGACTGGATCTTATAACATGTAATTCCAAGACTGAAGGGACCTTAGAACATAAAAAGTCAGGGCTGGAAGGGGTTTTATGACATATAATCCAGAGTTTGGAGGGAACCTTAGAAAATAACATGTCAAGAGTGGGGAGGGAACTTAAAGATACAGGATGTCAGCACTGGAAGGGTCCTTCAAACATGGAATGTCAGAGCTGGAAGGAAACTTAGAACACAGAATATTAGAACAGATAATGTCAGAGCTGGAAGGAACCTTAGAACACAGAATATTAGAACAGATAATGTCAGAGCTGGAAGGAACCTTAGAACACAGAATATTAGAACAGACAATGTCAGAGCTGGAAGGAACCTTAGAACACAGAATATTAGAACAGATAATGGCAGAGCTGGAAGGAACCTTAGAACACAGAATATCAGAACAGATAATGTCAGAGCTGGAAGGAACCTTAGAACACAGAATGTTAGAACAGATAATGTTAGAGATAGAAGAGAACATAGAACATAGAATGTTAGAACAGGTAATGTCAGAACTGGAAGGGACCTTAGAAAAGTCAGAGATTAGAGATAGAAGAAACTCGCCCAGAGTTGTACGGTGTTAACTTCTAAGCCAGGATTCAAATGCAAGGCTTCTGACCTCAAATCTAATGGTCCTAGCACTAGGTTCTTGGCCAGATCACGTTCTCCACTTCCCAAGCCCTATCTTGAATATGAAAGTCAAATTCTGAAACTTCAGCTCCCAGTTCCAATTCCTGTTCCTGAACTATATGTTCAGGAAATGTTGATGGCCTTATTTCCTAGGGGTACTTGGAAAAGGGATGTTTGGGGGTATAGTAAAGGAACGACTGTTCATACTGGGCTCTGCCTGACTGATGGAACTATTTGTCCCCCCATGTTGAAAATCTCTAACAACATAGCTCAAATTTCCAGGCCATATTGTTCCCTAGAGGGTCAATGCCAACATTGGGGTCACCCAATAAGTCTCTAAAGAGACCATGTGGCATAGTAAGCTTAGAGGCAGGAGAGTTAGAAGTTTGAAACTCTCTCCCATTTACTGGTTATGTGACACTGGGAGTTTGCCCAAGCCTCAGTGTCTTCATCTGTAAGATGTGGAAACTGCTGGCATAAACATTCTCTCTGTCCCATGCAGAATGGCGATCACCAACTCTTGGGTAATTTAGAGAATTGCCTAGAGACGCTGAGAGTTTCAACGAATGGTCCATGATCACACAGTGAGTAGTGTCAGAGGCAGGCTGACCCTCTATCCACCAAGCCACACTGCTTATCCTTATCTCCATCCTACTCCCTCATTCACAGGAGGGGCTCTTGCTTCAGCAGCCCCCTAGATTCCCTTCCACCCTGGAGTTTGTGGACAAAGACTCCTGGAGAAATCCTGGAGGCCCAGAATTTAAGCTTGTGTGGCTGACAACCACAGCTCACCGTCCTCCCACCACAGGAGAGGTTTTGCACGCGGTTTCAATCTCCCTCAGCACACCACAAGTTCTCCTGTAGTGTGGGTTAGGTTTAT
The DNA here is from genome assembly GCF_028583685.1 of Petaurus breviceps papuanus. Taxonomy (NCBI): domain Eukaryota; kingdom Metazoa; phylum Chordata; class Mammalia; order Diprotodontia; family Petauridae; genus Petaurus; species Petaurus breviceps. The sequence goes on from NW_027185761.1 coordinate 21,067,168, forward strand.
GGGATGCTGGGCTCATTCATCGAAGCCAAGAGGTGCTCACACAGATGCAGGGCACCCCTAGGAACAGAAGCAGAGAGTCACTGCAAACTCTTTGGAAAGCCTCCAAAGCTCTTATGAATTATTCATTCACCACCCGCATGTGCTAAAGGCCCTCTGTTTTTAGAGATTTGTTGGTGGTTGCCACCTTTCCCCCAGAGGCTCCTTTATTATGGATCCCTGCTGCAGTGACAGCTGAAGTTTCTCTGAGGCCTATAGAACCTTCAGTCAGTGGTCTTGGGCCTTAGTCATCACTGGTCATAATTTCCTCATAGGAATAGGGAATGGACCATTGACTTCATTGGTTTAGGGATCTCCCTCTGCCATTGCAAGATGGCACCCTCTTTGGGATTTATAGTATTAGAGAGCCCCTAGAACACTGAAAGTTTCAGTGACCTCTCAGGGTCACATAGCCAGTGGGTGTCAGTGCTAAGCCCCGAGCCCAAGTCTTCTTGGCTACAAGGCTGGCTCTTTCTTTAGCATCCCAAACTGCCTGTCATAGGATGATAGTTTTTTTTTTTTTTAAGCAATCAGGGTTAAGTAACTTGCTCAAGGTTACACGGCCAGTTATTTCTGGGTGTGGCGCTGAGTACCTGAGCCCGGGATTCGATCTCCAGGTCGTCCCAACACTGGAGCCGGTGCTCTTACTCGCTGAGCCACCTGGCCACCCCTAAGCAATTGGGGTTAAGTAACTTGCTCAAGGTTACACGGCCAGGTGTTTCTGGGTGATTGCTAAGTGTCTGAGCCCGGGATTCGATCTCCAGGTCTATCTCAACACTGGAGCCGGTGCTCTTACTTGCTGTGCTACCTGGCCACCCCTATATAGGATGATAGTTTTAAAATCCAGACAGACCCCAAGGACAGGAAAAAAAAAAGATAAAACCCTAAGATTAGGAGGTGATTCCATCTCTTACTGAAGCCAAAGGAAGCTATTCATCATTGATGGGATTAATGGGGTGGGGAACCTACAGCCTCAAGGCCACATGGGACCCTATAGGTCCTCAAGTGAGGCCCTTTGACTGAACTCAAACTTCGTAGAACAGATCCCCTTCATAAAAGGATTTGTTCTGTAAAACTTGGACCCAGTCAAAAGGCCACACCCAAGGACCTAGAAGGCCACAGGTTCCCCAGTCCGGTTTACAGCATCCTACAATGATGTTGAAAGGCACATTAAGGGCCCAAACTAGCTGTCATCAGCCATTTTTTTCCAGCCTTATTCCCTACTTGTCCCTCTTTATACAAACCACTTGCCCTCCAGTCAAATTAGTCTAAAGAGCTTTCCCCATTTCCCCCTCAACACACTCCTGACACTATACCCTTGCTCAGTTTCCTCGTCTGCAAAATGGGAATGTTGAGGTCCCTTTCACCTCCAAATCTATGAGCCTACTGTTCCCTCCTGGGCCAGCTGGGTGGCACCATAGTGCATAGAGCGCCAGCCCTGGAGTCAGGAAGACTTCTTTTCTGAAATTCAAATCTGACCTCAGAGACTCACTAGCTGTGTGACCCTGGGCAAGTCACTTAACCCTGTTTGCCTCAATTTCCCCATCTGTAAAATGATAGAGGTGGAAATTGCAAAGCATTCCAGGATCTTTGCCAAAAAAACCCCAAAAGAAGTCACAAAGAGTCAGACACAACTGAACAACAATTGTCCCCTCATTTAAAATGCCCTTCTCCTACCATCTCCACTTGAAACCTCTGATTCCCCTGTATCCTTCAAAACCTACCTCAGAGAGCTTCGCGCCTTCCTTGTCCCCGGTTTGAAGTCTTCTCTGAGGCTTGTCCCTAACCCCCATCCCTCAAATCAGAAATGACCTTTCTCACCTCTGGACTCTCAAGACAGAGTACTTTGTAGCCTGCTGGTAAAACTAACCAATCATACCATGCTTTTAAGCTTCATTTGCAATGTAAACATTTTCTCCATCACTTTCTTAAATCTAGACTATCAAGAAAACAATAATTCAAGTTGTGAGTGATCGATGTTGCCAATTTCTGAGGTTATGAAAATTTAACAACAGGCTCTCCACAGCCAGTGGGAGCCGGTTCCTCTATGTAGCTCCAAATGACATCATCCTAAGTATAAACAAAATTATAGAATTATGGAGTTGGAAGAGACCTTGGATATCCTCAATGGGATGCCTGAGGAGAGCACTGAACTCAGAAGAGCTGAGTTCTAGTTCTGTTCTTGTGACTCCCTAGCTATACTACCCTGAACCAGCTTCTTAAAATTTCTGAACCTTAGTTTCCTCATCTATCAAATGGGAAGGGTCACCCCTGTTCTGACAAGCCCGCTGGATTGCTATGGGCCTCTGTTTCCTTCTCTGTAAAATGAGGTGTTGATGACCTAGCTCTAAAGGCCCTTCATGCTATAACACTCACAATCTTCTAGGATGCATCAAAGGAAATTATAGCTGTGCAAATACTTTAAAAAAATTTCTTTTCCTGCTTTTTGGAGAGGGTAATGCAGGGCAATTGGGGTTAAGTGACTTGCCCAAGGTCACACGACTAGTAAGTTTTAAGTGTCTAAGGACGCATTTGAACTCAGGTCCTCTTGACTCCAGGGCTGGTGCTCTATTCACTGCACCACCTAGCTGACCCCAGCTGTGCAAATACTTTGAAAATTGTAGTAGGACCGATCAAACTACCAAAGTAATATTTTACAGAACTAGAAAAGCTAATAAAGAAATGCATCCAGAGGAACAAAAAAGTCAAGAATTTCAAGAGTCATAGTGAAAAAAAAAATGGGAAAGGAGGGAATGACAGTTATAAATGCAGGTAAAAATAAGTATTTTAAAAGAAAATTGTAAAGTGTCATAGAAAATGGAGGGATTATTTCTAGGGTTTTGGACTTAGAATTTGAAGGCATCTTCATCTATCTTCGTTTTACAGGGGAGGAAGTTAAGATGCAAAGAGATCAAGAGACTTTCCCAGAGTCATGAGGGTAGTAAATGATGGAGCCAGGATTCAATCCCAGGTCCTCTGCCTCCATAGCCAGCCCTGTTCTGTCCCTTGCTCTCTCCTTCTCTCCTCCTCTTCCTATCTCTTCCTTTTCCTCCTCCTCTCTTCTCTTCCCCCTTTCTTCTTCCTTCTTTTCTCAATCATTTTTATGGGGTAGGTAGAAAAAGTCCTCAGACTCCTAACTATCCTATTGATACCCATATATATATATATATATATATATATATATATTTTAGTGTTCTGTGGACTCATGCAGATGGTTAAAATTATTGCTTTTTTATATAAAAGAATAAAAGTATTGGGCTATAAGACCATCCTCTATTAGGCTCTATAACAGAATTTTCAGGATCACTGATATGTACCTCATCCTGGTTCCACATTTTTGTTTTTTCTGATAGGGCTGTATATTTTGAAAGCTGTTCAAATTACATGTTGTTCAGTTTTTCAGTCATTTCTGACTCTTCATGGCCCTGTTTGGGGTTTTCCTGGCAATGATACTGGAGTGGTTTGCCATTTCCTTCTCTAGTTCATTTTACAAATGAGGAAACTGAGGCAAAGAGGGTTAGGTGACTTTCCCAGGGTCACACAGCTAGTAAGTGTCTGAGGTCAGATCTGAACTCAGAAAATTGAATCTTCCTGACCCCAAGCCCAGAACTCTAACTACTATACCACCAAGCTGCCCTCTGTAGCTTGGAGATTATGATATGGCAACTCCAATTTAAAACATCCTTAAATTTTTTATGGATCTTTATAATGTCTGAGTAATTGTGGGCAACAGATTGTCTGCGATAATGCTTTGTTTTTAGTACAGTTTAGTTGCTGAATTCTCGAGGATATTTTGAGATCTGTACAGTTATTTGTAGTGTTGAGATTTGTCTATTATATTTGTTATTCATCTAGCTCTCATCTTTTTTATGCAGTTTGGATAAAAATGGGCCAGGGACAAGTTGCCATCTTGCTATTACCTAGAATAAATTAGAATCCTTCCCAACAAATGCAGGGTGATCATTGCCATCACTCCTATTTGACACGGCACTAGAAATGCCAGCTATAGCAATAAGGCAAGATAAAGAAATTAAGAGATGAAGTTGCTTCTGATTGACCTGTCTCAGTCTGCATTACACTGTTGAGTGATTTAGGGCTGAGGATATCACTGACAAAAAGTGACAGAGAGCTCTTGCCTATAAGCACTAAGATGTTTCTAATTTTGTTCCGACATGGCACCAGAGCATAATGCCGTACAAACATTCCTGTCTTCGTGCACATTTGAGTTTTCATTTTATGCCCTCTTATGGCTTGCCCACTTTAGTGCTTGGTGACATTTGCCCTGAAGCATTTCCAGGAAGTGGTTATTCCTGCTCAGCTCTCTGATGCGTTAGCTTCACACAAAGGAACATCTCCCACTCCACAGCTCTCTAAGTCAAGCTGGTTGTCACAAGAATTTCAAGTAGATCAAGCCCTCCCCTCTATGTCACCCCATCTATTTCTCTGACTCTTAGGAGTTACGTCACACTAACCAGAGTGCTAACCCAAGCAGTAGTGGTGCCAGAAGCTAATTCACCAGCATTTTATGGTTTCTACTGAGGCTTCCTGACTATAGAAGAGGCATCAGGGCACAGGAAGTCCCCACCGCATGTTACCCTGACTTTACAATGGTCTTCCTGCTTCTCCCCCAACATGGACAATAGGTTGAGCTCTGAAAAGGTTATTTTTACTACTACTGCTGCTACTACTACCACCACCACCACTAGTATTACTATCATTTAGTCCAAGCCTAAAGCATTTGGGAACTACCTGTTCCTTCGTCTCTTACTCACCTTCGCTTCTTTTTCCATCGTCCTCTCTTCTCTCCTCTCTCTGTTCAGAATCACAGGATCTCAGAGTCAGATAGGACACTTAATCCAGACCCCAAAAAGCATACCTCTGATAATGCCTTAGCCTTTACTTGAAGATCTCCGATGGGGTAGAGGGAGCCCACTACCTCCCAAGGCAGCCCATTCTACTTTGTGATAGCTCTAAACAAAAGGCGATTCAGTGATAAAGTGATTCAGTGGATAAAGTACTAGGTTAGAGTCAAGAAGATCCGAGTTCAAATGTGACCTCAGATACTTGCTAGCTGTGTGATGCTGGGCAAGTCACTTAACCTCTGTTTGCCTAAATCTACTGGAGGAAGAAATGGCAAGCTACTCCAGCATCTTTGCCAAAAAAAATCCATGGAGAGTATTAGTGTGCTTGGTCCATGGGGTCACAAAGAGTTGGATACAATTAAACAACAAGAGATTCAGATAGATATTTGTACATATAGTTATACGCATATGTACTATTAAACATTTTGGGGCAGCTAGATGGCACAGTGGATAGAATGCCAGGCTGGAAGTCAGGAAGACTCATCTTCCTGAGTTCAAATATGGCCCCAGACACTTACTAGCTGTCTGACCCTTGGCAAGTCACTTCACTCTGTTTGCCTCAGTTTCCTCATCTGTAAAATGGGCTGGAGAAGGAAATGGGAAAACACTCCAATATCTTTGCCAAGAAAACCCCACATGGGGTGGCAGAGAGTCAGACATGACTAAAAAACAAACAACTGAACAATGGCAAAAATAATAAGGAAGTTTCCGCTGGCATCAAGTCTAAAAATGTGCCTCTGATTTCCAGTCATTGTTCCTAGTTCTGCTTCCTGGGAACAAACAAAATGAATCTAATCCAGGGGTGAAGAAACTGTGAACTTAAGGTCACATGTGTCCATCTAGGTCCTTAAGGGCAGCCTTTTGACTGAGTCCAAGTTTTAAAGAACTGTAAAATTTGGATTCCATCCAAAGGAGAACTTAATGACCTACACGGACACATGTGACCTTAAGGCTGTAGGTTCCCCACCCTAGTCTAATCCATCGTCCACCTAACAGCCTTTTGATAACTTGAAGACCGCCACCATGTCCTGCTTGAGCCTTCTCTTCTCCCGGGTAAATATTCCCAGATTGCTTCAGTCGATCCTCGTATGTCATGGTCTCAAGCCGTTTGCCATCCTGGTCGCCCTCCTCGGAATACTCTCTAACTTTTCAATATCCATCCTAAGTGAACCTGGTATTCCAATGGGGTGTGAGTAGGGCACAGTGGAGTAGCATTGCTGCTCTCCATCTCTGGAAGGCAGCCACTTTTAGCACAGCTCAAGTTTATATTAGTTAGTGTTCTTGGTTCCCATGTTGGCTTATGTTGGAAATGCACTCATCTAAAATCTCCAGATCGTTTTCAGACAGACTGCCATCTAACCATGCCTCCTCCATCTTGTGCTCATGAACTCAATTCCTTGAAATCTATCTGTCAAGACCAATGCTGTAGCCCCCCCACAACTCTCCTGGGTGCAGCCTGGACCAGAAGAAAATGTAGCTTCTCTTCTATGTCAACATACAGTCCACAGCAATCCTTGTGTAGAGTTTGGGGACCCCCATTTCTATCTGAGTTTGACACCTCTGTGGTAGCTGTCCAGATCTTGTAGGATCCTTGCCCTCTTATCCAGTGTGCCAAGCACTTCCCTCAGTTTTGAGTCATCTGTGTATTTTGTTTGGCCACTGGCTATGTTTTTGTTCAAGTCACCAAAAAAATAAATAGCATGGATGTGAGCACAGATCCCTGGGCTGCTCCCCCAGAGACCACCTGCAAGTTGACACCAAACCATTAGTAATGGTTTTTTTAGTCTGGCTGTCCAACTAGTTACAGATTCATCTACTCTGGTATAGCCCATATGTCTCCATGTTTTCCACAGGAATAGCAAATGTAATCAAACACTGCACTAAAATCTAGATAAACTATATTCATAGCTCTTCTCTGAGCTGTCTGTTCAGTAATCCTGTCACAAAAGGAAATAAGGTCAGTCTGGCATGACCTTTTCTTGATGAAGACATGCTAGTTCTTTGTGATCACCCCCATCCTTCTGAAATTTCCCCAGGAATTGAAGTCAAGATCACTGGTGAATAGTTTGCTAAATAATAATAAAGATAGTAGTAATGATAGTTCACATTTATATAGTGCTCTAAGGTTTGCAAAATGCATTACAAATACCCTGTTAGGTAGGTGCTATGACTACATTATCCCCATTTTACAGATGAGGAAACTGAGGCGGGCAGAGGGTGGTTGCAGTGGATTGCCTATGGTTACACAACCAAGATGCAGCAGAGAGGCTGGATTTGAATGTAGGTCTTCCTGCTCCACAACCAGCACTCCACAACCTCCTCACATCACTTGGCTGCCTGTATTTCTTCTCTGCCTCAGTTTCCCTTTAATAAAGTAGGGCTAGCAATATGTCTGCCTGAAAAGTTAATGGAAGTAATGTCTAACTCAAACTAGATGTTAGACATTTTTAAAACCCTGAAGTCTATGAATAATGCTCCATAATGAATAATGCTAAACAATAATTCTCAAATGACTTCCACCTGGATAGATGGCTGGGTTTTAGAGGAAATTAGTAAGCTTCAGTTTTAAAATCCTAGGTTCAGTAGCCACACCTTCATCTAACCTCTCTCCCCCCATCTATTAGCCTAGTAACCTGATGTCAAAAGGAAATGAGGTTAGTCTGGTATGACCAACTTGCTCTCAGTAAACCTAGGCTGACTGAGAGTAACCACAACTTCCTTTCCTAATTGTTTATAAGTCATCTCTTTAAATACAGGTTTAAAAAAAAAAAAACAAAAAAAACTGAATACTGTATAATTATAATGACTAAAAACTTAGCCCTGGAGAAGAGATGAGAAAATACAACTCATTCCCCTCTTGGCAGAGGTAAGAGGTTATAGGTTTTTGTCAGAATTGTACATGTTGTCAGAATTGACCAATGTGTTGGTAAATTTTGCTGAATTACTTTTTTCCTCTTTTTTAATTTTTTTTTATATTGAGGTCACTTTATACTATGAAAAGATTCAACATCACAAATAGGTATAATTTTATCAATAGCAGTGACATTCACAAACAATGCATTCCCATCTGCTTTGCTGCTACATCCTAGAGACCATGGGCTTCTCCGTTTGACTTGTAGCTGAAGCCTCCTCCCGTGGTGTCTTACTTGTTAAAATGTGAGCCCCCAGAGAGTTGGTTCCATCTGTATTCCCAGAGCTTAGCATTGTGCTTCCCACAAAGGGAGGACTTAGAAACTCCTTTTTCATTTGTTCCTTTGCTTTTTGGTTTTGTTGTTGATGTTATTTTTATAGAACCGTGTCACTCTGTTACCACCAGTTACCCCTGATGCACTCACACTTGTCTCTTTAGCCATTTACCACTTTCCTTCCTCACTGGAATAATTCATGGGTACACCATCTTTGCCTGGAATTGTGACCACCATCAGACTACCTGGCCCTGCTTCCCATGTAATCAGTTCCTTGTGATTGCATCTACACAGGTGAATTCCCATTAACTCACCATACTCCTACCTAATTCAGTGAGTCTACCCTGATTCCTTTCTGATGCCATTTACCATGGAGAACAACAATGATGAAAAATAAAAGGACATGCCCAGCTGAAGGGACTTTAGAAAATTTTGGCGAATGAGGCAATACAACACACCTGGGCATAAAAACACACGTGTTCACAGATCAATTGCATGGGGTCAACTGAGGATCACTTTTGATCATTTATGTGTTTTGCTTATACATATATAAAAGAATGAAAGTAAAGAATGGAAGATTACCTGAGTTTGTGGGCCTGGGTAACCAAAAGAATGGTAATGCCTTTGATGGAAAGAGGGACATTAGGAGACGGGTGGGTTAAAGAGAGAGATATGAAGTTCCACTTCAGATATGTTGAGTTTGAGATACCTATGGGACACCTAAATGGAGATATATTTTGTATGTGTGGACAGCTAGGTGGCAAATGGCAAGAGCTCCAGGCCTGGAGTCAGAAAGACTCATCTTCCTGAGTTCAAATCTTGTCTCATATACTTACTAGCTGTGTGACCCTGGGCAAGTCACTTAACCTGTTTGCCTCAGTTTCTTCATCTATAAAATGAGCTGAAGAAGGAAATGACAAACCACTCCAGTATCTTTGCCAAGAAACCCCCAAAAGGGGTCACAAAGAGTCAGACACATCTAAAAAACAACTGAACAACAAAACATTTGTACATACTTGTAAATGCACATGTTCCCTCTTCCAATAGAATGTAAACTCTTTGAGAGTAGGAACTAATTCATGTTTGTCTTTGAATACCCAGTGCCTTGAATACACAGTGCACTTAACTCAATGATGGTGGGTCATGAATGGATAAATTAAATAATTAGTTAAAAAAAACATTTATCAGTGAGTGCTTTCTATGTGCCAAGAATTGTAGTAAGTGCCAAGTAGACCATTAAAAAAAACAGTCCCTGCCCTTAAGGATCTTGCTTTGTAATAGGGAACTGGGACCAGAAAAGGGTATATTTTGAAAAGAAAAGTGTGGGTGCTGGGAGGGAAGGGGGATAGGGCAGATTAGATATGATGAGATGGCCTGAGGGAATGACTCAAAAGAATGTGCAGATGAGACATGGTATAGGGGAAGCAAGTAAATATCGTGGGCTAAATAGGTTTGTTTGCCATTAGGAAAATGAATCTAGTAATTGTGGCATCAGGTATGGGATATAGTATGGGGTTAGGGAGAGGGAGAAGAAATTGGTGACATGAAGATGAATTAGAAGGCTATTGAAATAGTCTAAGAAAGAAATAGCAAAAGCCAGAATTAATTTGGTGGTAATGAGAAAGGTAAGCAGGGAACCAGTGCAGGAAATATTAATAATATGGTATCAACAGAATTGACAACTGTTTGGAGTAGGAAATGGGTGATGGAGGAATGAAAACTTCAATTTGATTCATTCAAGAAACATTTATTAAGCACCTAATTTATTCCAGGAACCGTACTAAAGGCTGGGGATTAAAAAAAAAAAAGAGGCAAAAGACAGTACCTACCTTCAAGGAGCTTACAGTCTAATTGGGGAAACAATATGCAAAGTTAGTTATATAGAAGGTAAATAGGAAATAATTAAAAGAGGGAAGGCATTGGAATTAAGAGGGGTTTGGGAAGGTTTCTGAAAGAAGGTAGGATTTTAACTGAGACTTAAAGAAAGTCAGGGAAGTCAGTAGTTGGGACAGAGGAGGGAGAGCATTCCAGGCATGGGCAAAAGTCAAGGAAAACGCCTAGAGCCAAGGGATGGAGTTTCTTGTTTGTGGAACAGCCAGGAGGCCAGTGTCACTGGATCAAAGAATATGTATTGTGGCATAAGGTGTTGTGTTTGACCACTCATTAGGAATGCTGTAGAGGGGATTTGTGTTTCTGATGATGTATGAACAAAATAATCATTATAGTCTTTTTTTCATGATGTGATAGTTTGATTTGACTTGGTCTTTTCTGAAAGACAGGGCTAGACTTAGGATTGAGTTTCTCAGATAGCATGGAGCATGAGAAGTGTCATTTTTATAACCTTGGGTGATGAGGGCAGTCACATCTGAGAGAGCTAAAGGTAGAAGAGCTTATAATTGCTTCTTAAGGATGCTAAGGAGATTGTGCCTTAGATGCTTGATAGGAGAATTCATATGATCCCATTCAATTTAATTCAATTCAACAAGCATCTATTAGGCAGCTATTATTTGACAGGTTGGGAATACAAAACCAAAAATAAAACAATCCCTGTCCTAATGGAGTTTTCATTTTACTGGGAAGGAGGGGAAACAACATGTACACAGATAAGTATTCAAAACACATATAAAAATAAGTACAAAGAAATCTAGGGCAGAGTAAACACTAATAACTTAGGGAATCAGCAAAGGCTCTAGAAGAAGGTGGCACTTGTGTGAACCTTGATGGGAACTATGAGTCCAAAGAGGCAGGGATAAGAGGGAAATATATTCCGAGCAAGGAGTAGACAATGGAATGTCATGTAAAAAAGAACAGCAAATAGACCAGAACCTAGAGAGCATCAGGGGATGTAATCAGCCAGGAAATACTGGCTAAAGCCAGATTGTTAAGGACTTTAAATGCAGGAGGACTTTTAATTTATCCCAGAGGCATTAGTCACTGAAACATCTTCAGCAAGTGAGTGATATAATCATATCTATACTTTAGGACAATACTTTAAGTTGGCGGTTGTTTGGAGGATGATTTGGAGAGGCTAGAGGCTAGAGGTAGGGAGACCACTTGGGAGGTTATTGTAATAGTCTGGGCAAGGAGTGATAAATCAGTAAAATAAGACAGCTGTGATATAAGGTGAGAAAATGCAGGAGATAGTATACATGCAAGAGATACTGTGGAGGTAGAACCAACAAGACTTGGTAGCTGACTGGATATTGGGGATGAATGAGAGTAAAGAATGGAAGATTACCTCAGGTTGTGGGCCTGGGTAACCAAAAGAATGGTAATACCTTTGATGGAAAGAGGGACATTAGGAGATGAGTGGGTTAAAGAGAGAGAATGAAGTTCCACTTTGGATATGTTGAGTTTGAGATACCTATGGGACACCTAAATGGAGATATTGAGGAAGCAGTTGGTGGTGCTGGACTGTAGTTCAGGAAAATAATAAAGGTTGAAGATATATCCTTGGGTTGGATCATTGGGAGCTGATGAAATCTTTGAGAAATAGTCCAAAGGAAAAGAGTAGGGCCCAGGATAGAGCCTTGGGATTTACTCATGTACAAGGCACGAGGACATGGATGACGATTCTATAAAGGAGGCTGAAAAAAACCAGTCTGATAGGGATAAAGAAAACCATGATAGAGAAGGGAAGAGGAGGAGGGAGTAGTCAACAGCTTCAGAAGGTACAAATAAATAAGAACTGAGAAAAGATTGGATTTAGAAATGAAGAGATCATTTGTGATCTTGAAGAGAACAATTTCAGTTGAATGTTGAGTTGGGAAGCCAATTTACAAGGGGTTGGGAAGTTAGTGGGTGGTGAGAAAATTGAGTACTTTTTCTGGAAGTTTGGCTGGGAAATGAAATAAACCCTGGGGCAATAGCTTGAGGGGATATTAGGGCCCATCGAAGTTGTTTTTTTTTCAAGGTGAATGAATAATAAATTAAAGAAGAAAGATTGATTTATTTAAAACCGAGTACAAGTTCTGGGATACAAGTAGAAAAGCAAGAAAAAAATAGTCTCTGCTCTTAAGAAACTGGCATTTAATAGAAGGAGGCAACACACATAAGAGGTTTCAGCTGTAAGTCAGATGGAAAAACCTTGTTGGGGCAGCTAGGTGGAGCAGTGAATACAGCACCGCCCTGGAGTCAGGAGGACCTGAGTTCAAATTCGACCTCAGACACTCAACACTTACTAGCCATGTGACCTTGGGCAAGTCACTTAACCCCAATTACCCTACCTTCCCCTGTCCAAAAAGCAAAAAGAAAAAAAAAAAGACCTAGTGGTCTTCAGGGTACAGATACAAAGGAGATTGTATTATATCTTCTTTAATTTAATTTCTGTTGAAAAAATCATTTATTTATCTCATGTTGAACCATTTGACAATGCTAAGGATTTTGGAGATGAAACTTCCTTTTCTGGCTACAAGTACAAGTACCTGCAGAGGCAATTGCCACGTCCAACATTTCACTCCTCTGAACAATAGCTTCGGGGGATGTTCTGAAAATAAAGCTGGTGATCTGGTGGGAGGATGCACAAATGAACTGGGATTTACCTCCCATCAGTGGCAATTGGCTCATTGTTGATGTTGTTGGTAGCAGGATAGTGTGATCCTTTTCCAAATGGGCTGCTACCCAGATACTGTCAGTGGTAATGGGGCTGGAAGCAGGGCTAGTGGCCTGGGGGAGTGCATTATTATTCCCCGTGTTCTTGTGGGCAGGATCCTGTGTAAGCTCTATCAAGGTCTGAAGAGAGGTGATGTTTGAAGTGTTGGTGGTTGTCTGACCCAACTTGCACATATTCCCTCCTTTCTCTCCCTCTCTAGCTACTTCAGCTGGATTAATTTGCTAGCCCTTGGGGTGGAAAGATGGAGAAGACTCCTTATATTATATTCATAAAAAAAAAACTGCTGAGAAAACTGGAAAGCATTCTGGAAGAAGTTAGGTTTAGAACAACATCTTATACCACATGCCATAATAAACTCAAAATTTTATGTGACAATAAAAAAAGTTAGAACCAGGTCAGGTACATTGTTAGGGGCATATTTTTGTAGCTATAGCTAGTGCTGAATTTTAAACCAAACAAGGAATAGAAGCATTTACAAAAGACAAAATAGATAATTTTGGTTACTTATAATTGAAAAGCTTTTGTAGGAATAGAATTAATGCAACTGGAATGATAAGGGAAGTAATTAACTGTGGAAAGTTTTTGTATCACATATCTCTGACAAAGATCATACATCTAAGAAATATAAGCAACTGACAGAAATGTAGAAAGAAGACCAAACCCATTCACCAATGCGTAATGGTGAAAGGATATGAACCAAAACTCCTCAAAAGAACTGCAGACTATTAAAGACTATTGAGTTATATAATACAACTAACCAATTTAAGAGAACTACAAATTGAAACAACTCTGTGGTTTCATGTTACACCCAGAAAATTGTCAAAGATGACGAAAAGATGATAACAGTTAATGTTGGAGCATTTGTAGAAAACCAACTATACTAATGCAGCTGTGAATTGGTGAAACCATTCTGAAAAGCAATTTGGAATTAATCAAAGAAAATGATTAAAATACCTATGCCCTTTGGTCCAGAGATCCGTCTGCTAGGCACATACCATAAGGAAATCATTAAAAAAAGAAAGGTCCCATCTACCTCTCCAAATTTATAGCAACATTTTTTTAGTAGTAGTAAAAAAATAGAAACAAAGTAGATGTTCATCAATTGGGGGATGGCTAAACAAAGCGTGATATATGAATGTAATGGAATATATGCTGTGTTGTAACGAACAATGAATGTGATGAAACTAGAGAAGCAGAGGAAAACTTATATGAACAGATGCAAAGTAACATAGAACCAGGAAAACAATAGGCTAAAGGATGAGAAAAACAACATATATAATGACTTTAAAACATAAATAAGAAAAACTAGTGAGAAACAATTGAAACTGAATATTATAGAGTCCAACTTGGCCATTGATATGGTATAGGAGCTATCTTTTCACTCTATTTTGTTGCAGAGGTAGAGGGTTATGGCTGTATAATGCTACCAACTCCTTGGATATCTTGGTTACTTTTGCTGAACTATTTTTCTTTCTTTTAAATTTTTTTTAGCAAATTTTTATTGAAGTCTTTTTTTTTATATATCACCACAATTTCCCTCAATAGGCCTCTCTATTTCCTTTCCAGAGAGCAAAGGCCAAAAAAAAGAAGAGAAAAAAATCAGCATAACTGATCAACATATCAAAAAAGTATGAAAATACATATAATATATAATACTTTGTGGACCTCCCATGGTACAGGAATGTCTCTTCTCATGTCTCTTCTTTTGAATTATGTTTGTTATTTATAATTTTGCAGCATTCACTTGAATTTTTATGGTTGTTCTTTCCCTTTACATTGTGGTGGTCATTATCTATTTTGTTTTCTTGGCTTTTTTACATGAGCTTTTCTCTCACTAAATCTCTCCAGTCTTCTACCTGTTGTTGATTTTTTGAACCTTAGTTTGGGACTTTACATTCACTTTTACTGATTTTCATTTGTAAGTAAGATCTGGCCCATTTTTTTAGCCCATTGAGATATCTTTGCATCTTAATTCTGTCATTCAACAATTTAGTTATTACTGAATTCAACTCAATATAGAGGGTTTGTATTGATAACCAATGTGTGCCCATCCCTGTAAGGCAGGGATTCTTAATCTGGAGAACAGGAATTTGGATTCTTTTTTCTTTTTTTTTTTACTCCTTTGATAACAGCATTTTAATATAATTGGCTTTCTTTTAATCCTATGTATTTTATTTTGTGCATTTAAAAATATTGTTCTGATAAAGGAGTCCATAAGTTTTACTAGCCAGCCAAGGGGTTCCATGATACATGATAGTAGCAAAGGCTGTCCCATATGCATGGAATTCATTGCTACCTAATCTCTGCCTCTTTGAATCTCAGGTTTCCTACAACGTTTAGTACAAATAATACCTTCTAAGAGGCCTTATCTGATCTCCCCTAGTTGCTAATGCTCACCTCAATTACCTTGCCTTTATTTTGTATAAATCTTATATACACTTATAGATGCATATGTTGTTTCTTTCCACAAGGTAGGGACAATTTCTTTTTGGTCTCTGTAGTTCCAGTGCCTGGCAAATGGTGAGTATTTAATAAATGCTTGTTTTCTTGATTAATAGCTAATATTTCCACCATGCTTTTAAGGTTTACAAATCAGTTTTCACATGTTATCTCATTTTGTCTTCAAAGCAAACCTTGAAACATAGGTCCTATGGGTATTATTATCGTGCCCATTTTGCTGATGAAGGAACTGATTTTCAGAGAAATTTAATGATTTGCCAGAGTGACAGAGCTAGAAAGTATCTAGGATGGGGCTTTTCCAACACCCTTTCAGACCCTCCTTCCTCTATCCAGTCACTTCTCAGATAAAAAGAAGGAAAAGACAGTTAGTTATAGTCAACAAGATCAAAGTCTAGTGGAGGTGAAGCAATGCTTCCAAGGGAACAGGACCCACTCATGGTAATTTGAGCAGCCCACCCAAATACTAGATACCAAGGGAGCAAGAAGAATATTAGAGGGATCCCCCTTTTCCAGGGAACTTACATTTTTCATGTCTAGAGGGTGAAGATGGGTGATCACTCACACCTATCATCTACTGAGGACAGGGGTGGCTGGCATTAGGAATTCTTGGACTCAAGAGGCTGGTTGTTTGGGAGGTCCAGGGAGGCTAATGCTTCCTTCAAGGAGCCATAACCTAGATCTCAGAGTTCTAAGTGACTTTCAATAGAGTGTATGTTCCAGCTTCCTGTTTTAGCTCCATGTTACAGACAGAGGTAACTGAAATCTGGTAAGGACATGTCTAGCACAGTGGTGAGGATTAGAAGTCAGCTTTCATTTAGCAAAATTGTGAGGTCTCAAAATTTGTTTTGGATACCTGACACCTTTTTAGGGGCCCTCTTTACCCTTATGGTCCAGTCAATCCAGCCTTCTTACTACTCATCCTCAGCACTCCATTGTGAGTCATCTCTGTTTCTTGGCTCTCCTCCTTTCCTTTAAGACTCAGCTGAAGCACTATGTGAAGTCTTTCCTCGGCTAATACTGCCCTCCTCCAAAATCCCCCTGGTATTTATTTTGCACATGCTTTTAGATGCACATGTTTTATAAGCTCCTCGAGAATAGGGACTATTCCACAAACAAAACACTCCATGTCTCTACTCTGGGCATTTACTTTGGCTGCCCCCATGCCAGGAATTCTCTCCCTCCTCATCTCTGCCTACTGACTTTTCTGGCTTTCTCCAAGTTTCCAAACCCCACCTTCTACAGGAAGCCTTCAAATCATCTTAATTCTAGTGCCTTCTCTCTGTTGACTATTTCCTATATATCCTCTACATAGCTTGTTTGTATGTATTTTTTTGCATGTTATCTCCTCCACTAGATTGTAAGCTCCTTGAGTGAAGGGAATATCTTCTGCCTCCTTTTGTAACCCTGATGCTTAGCACAGTCCCTGGCACATAGTAGAAAATTGATAAATGTTGATTGATTGATTGGCACTAACACTGTGTCTTTCACTCAGTAAGCTCTTGTAACTAGACTTCCAACATAGTCTGGGCATTTACATGAAGGCAATAGGCTGGAGGAATGACTTGGGACTGGTAGAAAGAAAACTGAGGTGATACTGTGTATAAACATGCACATCTTAATAAATGATTGTTAGAAATTTAATGATTAATTAATTCCTTCCCACAGCATCCCCTGCCCCTTCCACTCTCCCTCCACACCTTTGCATCACTCCCATGGTCTTTCTCTCAGTCAACTACTAATTAATCCACACTAAGCTATTGGCTGAATATGGTTAAAGACACTCTGCTTCCTGGAGTATTAGCATCTCACAGGGGACTCTGGGAAAGCCAAAAATCTCTAAGGCTTGAAGTAATGAAATTTTAATAGTGGAATTTCAGGCACTGTGGCAGCCCGAGGGAGAAAAAATTTTGGGCAGACAGGTTCTGCTTGCCACCCACTCCTAAATCAGAACACATAGGCAGCCGGCGATTATACCCACATTTAAGGTTGACCCTACTAACTCGCACTGAAAGCAAAAAGAGATGAATGGAATAAAAAGAAATTGAAGGGTGTTTTTACTTTTAGGTCGCTCTCTCCCACCCCCCTTTTCTAGTTATCTATCAGACCAAGCAGAGATCACTCCACTTTTTCATCAAATCAGCTTCCACTCCAGGCATGGGGGAGGGGAAAGCTTTCTAAAAATACTCTGGAGCCGTCATGTTGGATAACATCAGTGTCTGGCTGGGAGTGTGGATGCTGCCCGCTTCGTTGCCTCTGATCCCTCTGAGGCTCTGCCCTTTACTCTTCTGCTCCACTGGTCCATTCTAAAGGCCTCCTTTGAGGAGATTTTGATGAAGCTTGGATAGCTAAGACCTGGGAGCCCTGTGCTTTTAATCCACTTTTGCCAAATCCCCTAGGATTATGGGGTTCTGGAGAGAGTGAGAACTCCCTGAAAAGACAGCCTGGACTCTGACCCTCCGGCATCCAGCTTGCCTGGCTCCCCATTCATTGACACGTGAGAGAAAATGAAATGAAACACATTGACACGAAGGCATTCACCTTTATCAAATCCTAAGATGTCCCTGCCAGAAAAGGCTTTAGGCATCATCTTGTTGCCATCCTCCCAACCAGCCAGGGCAGAAACCTTAGGACTGTCCTTGACTCCTTTCTCTCCATCACTCCACAGATCCAATCAGATATCCAAAAGGTGTTCTTTTCGTGTCCACAATATCTTTTGCATCTTCTGTCCCCTTCTCTCCTCTCACACAGCTACCAGCCTAGCTCAGGCCCACACCAGCTCTCACCTGGATTACTGTGATAGCCTCCTGATTGGACTTCCTACCTCCTGTCTCCTTACTCCATTCAGCCTCCACACAGCTGCTCAAATTATTTTCCTTAAACGAAGATCTGACCGTGTCACTCCTGAGGATTCAGTATACTCCAGTGGCTTTTTCTTGCTTCTGGGATCAAAAATACATTCCTCTCTTTGGAATTTAAATTCCTTTAAGATATAATCTCATCCAGCCACATTATACATTATCATGCCCTTCTACACCCTTGATGGTTCAGTCAAACTGTTCTTTCTATTCCTCACACAGGATACTCCATCTCCTATCTCTGTGCTTTTGCACCTATTATTCCACCTGCACCCAATCCCTGGAAGGCCCTTCATCCTCACTTCTACCTCCTGGAAGCCCAGGCTTCCTTTAAGACACAGATTAAGCACCATATTCTTCATTAGACCTTTCCTGGTTCCCCCTCTTCCCCAGCTTCTAGGGACTTTCCTCATCAAATTACCTTTTGTTTGCCTGGTATGTGTTTTGCATTACATACATATATACATATGTGTGTAGTCTGTGATCGTGTTGGAGGGGGAGAGAGAGAGAGAGAGAGAGAGAGAGAGA